>NW_024544388.1:7500-35428 GCF_018167655.1 Microtus oregoni | reverse complement strand
AGTTGGAGGCAGAAACTGTACTACTCAATCATTTTTGAAAGACTAGACTGACAAATAGTTGATGCTATCTATCACTCCTACCCTTTTCTGAAAGAAACAGATCAATGTGATCATAACTTGGATTTTCAGAAATAGACATGAACTCCCATCAAAGTTTCTCCATAGCACAACCTAAGATAATGAGAATATTAGGTGATTCTTAACCTCCCAGCATAGGTCAAGCTTAGCACAAAATGGGCATTGAGATGCAGACACTAGGCAAGACTCTTCAGAAAGACAGACATATGAGGAAGGAACCCTAGTGGACTCATAACTTTAGGATAGTTCAAAGAGTTAGGAGAGCTGCGAGAGACACTAACTCCCTCAGACTCTACTCAGTAGGAAAGAAATAAGTGCAGAAAACCTAAGTTCACTTCTGGTCTCTTTGATAGGGCAGAACAAGGTTAACACAACATGGGTTCTGAGAGACAGACACTTGGTCTCGCTAAGCTCCCTTAAGACCTAAAGACAAAGAGCACATTAGTTCACTCCAAAAGTTATCCTTAGGACAAATCAAGATTAGGACAAGGTGTATGTTGGGATAAAGACACCAGTTCCTTCCAAGCCCCCTCCATAGGACTGTCTGAGTTGCAATTCACACTAGTTCACACTTATCCTTCTCCATAGAGCTGATCAAGGTATTATGATATAGTTTCTAATATATAGACCCTATCTACTCACAAATCACCTCTGTAGGACAGAGTGAGATTGAGAGCCCAATATGTAGTTCTACCTTTATCTGTCCTACAGAGAAAATCAGACATGAACTAGAGTGATATACACCTCCATATGTGTAAAGAGAGAGTCTGAAGGAATCTAGTGTCAGCCTGTCAGAATGTATATCCAACTATGTATATACTTAGGAGTGAACTAGTATACTTTCCACATTAGAATGTCCAACAGAATAGACTGGAGAGAGTAGGGTGTGTGTCTCAGAATCTATGTTGTTCCAACCTATATATGTTGTATGGATAAGGCAAAGAGAAAACTGGTAAGTTCTCCACAGAAGTCTGACATGAAGCAGGTTTGAAGGGAGCGAAGGTTTGTCTCTCAGAATCCATATTGTCCCAACTTTATCAATACAACAGAAGAGTATAAGCATTGACAAATGTGCCCTGCAATTGATTCAGCCCTACAGAGGAGACTTGGAATAAGCTAGTGTTTGCTCTCAATGTGCTTGTCTTAAAATTGATTTGTCTTAATGATAGCTTTAGGAGTGAAGACAGCACTCTTCATTAGTCTGTCCTGGGGTGGAAACATGGATGAGCCTAATTCCTGTCTTTCAAAATCAATGTGTTGATGACCTTGATCTGCTATGGAGGAGATCAGGAGTGAAAAAATGTGCTCTCCTTGTTAGTCTATCCTATTGAGTCATCTTTTTTTTTTTTTTGAGTTCTTGTTTTATTTATTTATTTATTTATTTTCTTTTTTTATTGAGAAAAGGAGAAAAAGAAAAAAAACAAGTTTCCACCTCCTCCCAGCCTCCCATTTCCCTCCCCCTCCTCCCACCCTTCTCCCCCTCCCCCCACTCCTTTCCCCCTCCCTCTCCAGTCCAAAGAGCAGTCAGGGTTTTCTGCCCTGTGGTAAGTCCTAGGTCCTCCCCCCTCCGTCCATATCTAGGAAGGTAAACATCCAAACTGGCTAGGCTCCCACCAATCCAGCACATTAAGCAGGATCAAAACCCTGTGCCATTGTCCTTTGCTTCTCATCAGCCCTCATTGTTCGCCATGTTCAGAGAGTCCAGTTGATGGATGGAGATAGAGACAGAGACCCACACTGGAGCACTGGACTGAGCTCCCAAGGTCCCAATGAGGAGCAGAAGGAGGGAGAACATGAGCAAAGAAGTCGGGACCACGAGGGGTGCACCCACCCACTGAGACAGTGGAGCTGATCTATTGGGAGCTCACCAAGGCCAGCTGGACTGTGACTGAAAAAGCATGGGTAAAACTGGTCTCTCTACTGAGTCATCTTAAAAAAGTTAGTTTCTCTCAGAATCTTGGTTGTTCTATGTTTTAACTGTCCTACAGGTAAGGTTATACTCAGTCCCACCTCACCCTGTCCTTCCAAAGAGTCTTGAACGGACCTAGTGTCTCTCTCTTAGAATCCATGGTTTCCTAACCTTGATCCAGGTTACTGAAGAGGATAGGAGTAATTTACCATGCTCACCTCCTCAGGCTGTCCTACAGAGGTTGCATGGGGGAAGTTAGTATCTGTCTTTCAAAAGTTGTGCTGTGCTAAGCTTATCTATCCTCTGGAGGATGTTATAAGGGAACTGATGTGCTTTTCACCTTAGTTTGTACTATTGAGGAACTTGGTAGAAGCTGGTAGTCTGTCTCTCAGAATCCATGTTTTCTTAACATGGATCTTTTTTTACAAATAAAATTAGAAGTGACTTAGCCTACTTTATTCCTGACTATCACCCAGGGAAAAGAGCTGGAGGAAACTAGTGTCTGTCTCTCAAAATACATCTTTCTAGCACAGTCTGTCCAATAGAGGAGGTTAGAAGTGAACTAGTGTGATCATCATCCCAGTTTGTCTGTCCTACAGGAGAGGCTTGGATGAAATTAGTGACTGTATCTCAAAACTCTGCTTGTCCAAATTTTAATCTGTCCTACAGATAAAGGTTAGGGTGCAGTTGTATTTATTCCTACTCCATCCCATTTAAGAATCTTAGAAGCCTGGGGGTGGTGGTGCACACCTTTAATCCCAGCACTTTGGAGGAAGAAGCAGGTGGATCTCTGTGAGTTCAAGGCCAACATGGTCTACACAATATAGTTTCAGGAAGGTAACAAAGCTACAAAGAAATTCTGTCTCAAACAAACAAACAAAATATGTCTTAGAGGGTGCTTACGTCTGTGTCTCAGAATCCATGTTGGCCTAAGACTTATCTGCCCCACCGAGGAGGGCAGAAGTGAACTTGTGTAGTCTCCTCTTTACTCTGTCCTATGAAGGTGTGGAGGGATCTAGTGATTCACTCTCACAATCCATTTTGTGCTTACCCTGCTCTCTCAAATAGATAAGATTAATACTGAAATAGTATGCACTCTACATCAGTCTGTCCTACTGAAGTGGCTTTGAGGGAGTCACTTTCCGTCTCTCTGAATCAATTTTTTTTTCCTAAATTGATCTCTCCAATGCAAGATGTCACAAGAGAACTACTGTGCTCTCTACCTAAGTATGCCTGATATGCTTGGCTTCAGGGAGCTGGTGTCTGTCTTGCAGTATCCATGTTGTCCTAACTTGATATGTCCTTCAGAGGATGATAGGAGTGACCTGGTATGCTTTCCACTTGTCTGACTAAGAAATGGTGGATGTAGGTCATGCATCCCTCCAGAGCTCCTCTTGTTCTAATCGTTATCTGTCTTATATAAAATATTAGATTGCACTAGAGTGTTCTCCATATCATTGCTTAATATGAAGGAGGAAAAGAAGGCAGCTAGTGTCTATTTCAGAATTCATGTCATTCTGTCCTTGATCTAGTGTATATATGAGCTTAGGAGTGAATCATTATGCTTTTTAATTAAGTCTGCCCTACTAAGGAGTCAAGGAGAGACTAGCATTCTCTCATTCAGAATCCATGTTGTCCTATCTTTGATCTTGCCTACATATGAGGTCGTGAGCAAACAAGTGTTCAGTTTCTCTGTCTTTCCTAGTTAAAAGTCTTTGAGTGGTCTAGTATCTGTCTCTCAGAATACATGTTGCCCTAACCTTATTCTGCCCTATTGAAGAAGACAGGGGTGAAGTAGTGTAGTCTCTATTTCACCATGCCCTACACAGGAGGCTTGATAGGATCCAGTGTCTATTTCTCAGAATCATTTTCATGCTAAACTTGACCTATTCTCCAGAGGAGGTTGCATGTGAAATACTGCGTTCTCCCACTCAGTCTGTTCTACTGACGAGGCTTGCAGGAATCTAGTGGCTATATCTTAGAAGCCATGTTGTCTTAAGCTAGACCATTCCTACAAACTAGGCTATAAATGACTTAATGTGCTCTATACCTCAGTATACCCTACAGAAAAGAGCTGAGGTGAGCTAGTATCTCTCTCTCAGAATCCATATTATCCTAAACTTAATGAGCCCTATAGAAGAGGTTAAGAGCAAATTCCTCTGCTTTCCACCACTCTTTCCTACAGAAAAAGCATGAAGTGAGCTTGTGTAAGTATCTCAGAATCCATATTAAACAAACCATGATCTGATCAATGGAGGAGATTAGAAGTAAACTATAGTACTCACACTTCAGCCTGTCATACTGAGGAAACTTGGAGTCAATTATTTTTTCTCTTTCAGAATCCAGGTTGTCCTAAACATGACCTGTCCCACTTATAAAGCTAGGAGATAACTAGTGTGCACTTTACCTCAGTCTGTCCTAGGAAAGAGTCTTAGAGGGAGAGTGTGCACTTTACCTCAGTCTGTCCTAGGAAAGAGTCTTAGAGGGAGATAGTGTCCATCTCTCAGAATCTATACCATCCTAACCTTGATATGTCAAATTGAAATGGATAAGATTGCACAGGAATACTCTTCACTTCATGTCTTCCTGTAGAACTGTCATGGAGAAAGCAAATGTTTATCTGTAAGAGGACATGGTATGCTAAACTTTATCTGACCTCAAAAGGAGATTAGGAATGATTTAGTGTGTTCATCACCTCATTATTTTACTATGAAGAGACCTTGGTGAAAGCTAGTGTCTATCTCTCAACACTCATGTTGTCTTATGATCTTTTCTACAAAAAAGGATAGTTATGTCTAGCATGTACTAGTCTTCAAGAACTTCATAGAAAAGAACTTTCTTTCATTATCCCTGTTGCCCTTACTTTATCTGCCCTACAGAGCAGGTTAGAAGTTCAATACTTTACACTTTAATCTGTCCTACAAAGGAGTATTAAAAGAAACTAGTTTCTGTCTCTCAAAATACTTGTCATACTAAGTTGTTCTTTTCATCAGAGGAGGTTGGAAATAAACTAGTTTACACTCCACCTCAGTGTGTCAATAGAGAAGGCTGTGATGAAGATTGTACCTGTCTATTATAATCAATGTCATTCTTACCACATCTGCTCTATGGGAAAGTTGAAGAGGGAAGTAAAGGGCACTAAACCTCATTCCATTTCACTGAGGAGACATGGATGCAGCTAGTGTCTACCATTCAGAATCCATGTTCTCTTAACCTTGATCTTTCCTATGGATATGGAAAAGATTTACTTAGTGTGATCTATTGCACAGTACATATTTGGAAGATGAGTCTGAGAGAGCTACTCTCTGTCTCTTGGAAACCATGTCATCCTATTTTTGATCTGTCCTACAGAAAAGGAAAGAAGTATCTTAATATGCTCTATGGCTCTGTTTATCCTATACTAAAAAGCTGAAGGGAGCTAGTGTTTGTATCTTAGAATTAATGATGAACTAAGCTTGATCTGTCCTACAAAGGAGGTTAAAATAGAATTAGTTGCCTTCAAACAAAATCTGTCCTACAGAAGAAGCACAGAGAGAACTACTGTCATTCTCTCAAAAGCCATGTCATATAACCCTTGATCTGTCCAATGGAGGAGATTAGGGGTTAATTTATGAGTTCTCCATTTCTGCCAGTCACACAGAGTGATGAATCTTAGAGGGGATTAGTTTATGTACCACAGAATCCTAGATTGTCCTAACCTTAATCTGCCTCATGGATAAGGTTAGGAATGAATTAGTAAGAACTATATTACAATGAGTCTTAATAGTCTTGGGAGATCTAGTGTCTGTCCTTTAGAATTCATGTTGTCCTAACCTTGTTCTGTATAACTTAGTAGGTCTTTAGTGAACTAGTGTGCTCTCTAACTCAGTCCCTTCTACATAGTCTTTGAGGGTAATAGTGTCTTTCTTCAAGAATCATATTGTGTTAATCTTAATCTTTCCTATGGAAAAGGTCATAGATAAACTAATATTCTCTTAAATAAACTGTCACTGTAGATAGCTTGTGGGGAGCAATGCCTAGCTTTCAGAATCCATGTTGTATTAATGTTGATGTTTCCTACAGATAAGGATAGAATTGATATATGGTGCTCAGCACTTCAGTCTATCCTGCAGAAAAGAGCTGGAGGGAGTAATGTCTTTCTCTCACAATTTATGTTGTTTAAATGCCCTCTGTACAACAGAAGAGTTTGGAAGTGAAGTAGTATGTTTTACACAGAAGACCTGTAGGGATCTAATGTCTGTCACTCAGAAGATATGTTTTCCTTTATCTGTCCTATGGAAGATACAGGAATAAAACCATATGTGTCCCATATCTAGTGCAATCTATTGAGGAGGATTGTAGGAGCCTGGTGTCTGTCTTTCAGAATCCATATTGTCTCAACCTTGAGTTGTTCTCTCAATAAATACAACAGTGACTTAGTGTAATATACCCTTTCATATATACCATGGAGAAACACAGGATAAAGCTAGTATCAGGATCTCATATCCAAGTGGTCTGACCTTTGATCTGTCATAAGGAAAAGCATAGGAGTAACCTTGTGTGTTCTCCACCTCAGTCTGTCCTACAGAGGGAGCTTGAAGAGAGTTATCATGCAACAATGTAAAAAGTACTTCTGGACAATAAATAATTACAGATATGCAATAAAGACAAATCCAGACAAAAAAGACCTATAAATGTGCTACAGTGTTGGATAAATATATGTAGGCTTGGAAGAGAGAAGAAAAATAATAGTTATTAAAAACAAGTAAAGGGTTTAAAAATCATAAAGTTTTTAAAGAGACAGAGTACAGAAAAAAAATAAACCATGTGAAGATGGAAAATTCACAGAGTTTGGATTGTTTATATTATTTTGTCATCTTTAAATTTTTTGACTGCAGAGAGACTTTTGATTCTGGGGACTGCTAAGCTAAGCCAACATAGATATTTCAAAGGTATCTTGAATTCAAAATTTGAGTCTAAGGATATTTTGCTTTGGAAAAGAGGTTCTTCTTTTGTTTACACAGAAGATGATAGCCTGTGGATTGTTTCCAGACCAACATGGTTTGATGGATCAAGAACCCCTGAATGGTTGCTGCAAACACCTCCGCAAAGAAAATACTTCATCCAATAAACAGCAGGAAGAAGATTGGACAGAATTGCACTCATATTCCCAAATACAGCTTGTAAATGTTTCTTTACATTTAAAGGGGGATATGCTATTGAGATGGATACTTTACATTGGTATGGATCTTGTTTTATTTATAAAGATTTAAAGTCAATTTTGTTATATGTATATGTATTTCTGATCTTGATTAAGGTATGGTTTTGTGTAGTTCATTTAAAAATATAATGTATAATTAAGAAATATAGGTTAATAGATAATCATCTATAATAGTCAAACTCAAAGTAATGCTAATTAGATTTTCTAAATATACAGAAATGTAGTTCAGATGGATAGGTATTCTTCAAATCTTTCAGAGACCTTCAGAATGTGGCATTTAAATTATTTTAAGAACTTAGGACTTTTCTTGCAGCACCAAACTACTTCAAGAGGATGATGGGCACTGAAGAGACTCCTTATGGAGTTGGTTAGCCATTTGGGCAAGAAACTGCTCTTACCTGGACTGCTTTATGGTGTGCTGCAAAAACTGAACATGCAGAACTCACAGAGAAATGAAAAGGCTGATTCAGTAATTACACATTTATTAGAAATTATGTCCATCATGTGTAATTACTGAATTGACCTTTTCTGAGCTTCAAGCAGTTGCCCACTGAAAACCTGAATTCTAGAGGCTATGTCTAAAAATCCATTCTGTATTAACCTTGATCTGTAATGCAGGATGATTGGTAACTAGAATGCTCTCCACATCACTCTGGCCTGTGGAGATGGCTTGGTCAGAGTTAGTGGGTATATTTCAAATTTGTGTTTTCTTAACTTTGATGTATCCTACAAATAAGGATAGCATTGGCCGAGGTTGCCCTGCACCTCAGTCTCTTCTTTGGAAAATAACTGAAGGGAGTTAGTGTTTGTCTCTTACAATCCAAGCCATTCAGACACATTATGTTCAACAGAGCAGGATAGGAGTAAACTGGAGAGCTCTCCATCTCAGTCTGTTCTACAGAGGATGTTGGTAGGGAAGTAGTGGCTGTCTCTCAGAATCTATGATGCTTTGAGATGATTTGTCCTTACTGAGGATGTTATTAATAAAGTAGTGTACTCCCTATATCAGTTGGTTCTATTGAGAGGGCTAGAGACTATGTCGCATCTATCTCTCAGATACTAAGTGCTAGTAACCTTGATCTGTTCTACAGAGAAGGTTAAAAATAAACTAGTGTGCTCTACCTCACCCTGTCCTACAGAGGGGAATGGAGTGATTAACTATTCATCTATTAGAATCTATGTCCTCTTAATCTTGCTCCATTCTCTAGATATGGTTACAATTGAATTAGTATGCTTTCCACCATAGTCTGTCTTGCTTAGAGGGAATGGATTGAAGCAGTGTGTTGGTCTCTCATAATGTATCTCATGAAATTTATCATCTGTTTTATGGGGAAGATTAGGGATGAACTAATGTACTCTCTATTTCAGTTTGTCCTACTGCAAAGAATTTGGAGAGAGCTGGTTTCTCTCTCATAGAATCAAAGTTGTCCTCAACTTGATCTGTTTTATGGATAAATTAAGTACTTATTATTACTTAAACTAATTTAAGTAATTAAACTAATTACTAATTAGTTGACATGCCACCTCCGGCTGTCCGTGAAAGAGTCTCAATGAATCAAGTGCCTGTCCCTCAGAAGCTGTGTTTTCCTAATATTTATCTGTCCAACTAAAAAAAATGGAGTGAAGTAAGGTGCTGTCCATATTATTTTGTCCTACAGAGGAAACTTGAAGGGAGCTAATGTCTGTCTTTAAGAATGAGTGGTATTTTTAGCTTCTTTGTCAAAAAACAGGTATTTATAGGTGTGGGAATTGAATGGTAAAAAGAAAGCATATTCAACAAATGGTGCTGACATAATCAAATGCCAACATATTGAAGAATGAAAATAGATCCATATCTATCCCCATGCACAAACCTCAAGTGTATGGATCAAAGACCTCAACATAAAACTAACCACACTGAACCTCATAGAAGAGAAAGTGGGAAATACACAAACACATTGGCACAGGAGACCACTTCCTAAATATAACCCCAGTAGTACAGATACTAAGAACAACAATTAATAAATGGGATCTCTTCAAACCGAGAAGCCTCTGTAAATAAAGGGCACAGTTAACAAGATAAAATTGCAGATTACAGCATGGAAAAGGATCTTCACACACCCCACATCAGACAGAGAACTGATCTCCAAAATATACAAAGAACTCAAGAAACTTGACATCAAAAGAAGAAATAATTCAATACAAAAACATAGTAGAGACCTAAACAGAGAACTCTTAACAGATGAATTTCAAAAGACCGAAAGACACTTAAGGAAATGCTCACCATCCTTAGCCATCAGAAAAATACAAATCACAAACAACTCTGAGATTCCAACTTACACCTGTCAGAATGGCTAAGATCAAAAACATTGATGACTTCTTATGCTGCAGAGGAGTCAGGTAAGGGGAACACTCCTCCATTGCTGGTGGAAGTGATAACTCGTACAACTGTGTTGGAAATCAGTATGTTGATTTCTCAGAAAATTATGAAAAATCTACCTCAAGATCCAGCAATACCATTTTTGGGTATATACCAAAAGGTTGCTAGTTGTTGTGATCCAGCTGTCCTCACTCCCCCTGACTGAAAGCAGAACTTCCTTGTGGTCTGTAATTGACAAGGATGATTGTGTTCTTTCTGGCCAGTGGGTCTCCACAGGAGTAGAGGTATAAAAGGTCGCCGGGCAAAATAAAGGTTGCTGTTCTTCCACCTGAAAAGAAGCCTCTGTTTCTCTATCCCGGCACCCCCCACCAGTCTTGGCTATCCAGGCTGCGCTGGCTGCAGCAGTTGCTCAACCATACCACAAGGACATGTGCTCAACTTTGTTCATAGCAGCATTATTCATAATACCCAAAACCTGGAAAAAACCTAGATGACCCTCAAAATAAGAATGGATAATGTGTACATTAACATATTGCAGTACTACAGAGTAGAAAAAAATGACATCTTGATGTTTGCAGGCAAATGGATGGATCTAAAAAAACATATTGAGGGCTAAAATGATGGCTCAGAGGTTAAGAACACTGACTATTCTTCCAGAGGTCCTGAGTTCAATACCCAGCAACCACATGGTGGCTCACAACCATCTATAATGAGACCTGGTGCCCTCTTCAGGTCTGTAGGCACACATGCAGACAGAACACTGTATACATAATACATAAATAAATGAATAAGTCTTTAACAAACATATTGAGTAAGATAACCCAGACCCAAAAACACAAATATAGCATGTACTCACTCATAGGTATCTTTTAGATATAAAGCAAAGAAATAACAGCCTACAGTCCTCAACCCCAAAGAAGCTAGACAAGAAGACCCTAAGGGAGACATATTTACATCTGCATATGAAGGAGAAAAATACAAGATCTCCTGAGTAAATTGGGGGTGTGGGTGTCACAGGAGACGGTAGAAGAAGAGAGGGGAGGAAGAGGGACAGGGAGAAATGTATAGCACTGTGAAAACAATAAAAAAGAATCAGTGGTGTGAGGAGTTTGATGGGGAAAGTTATGAGGGAGCAGGTGTGCTCTCTGCCAGTCTTTCATAACAAAAGAAGGCTTGGTGGGAGCTAGTGCCTGTCTTTCAGAATCTCTTTTCTTAAATTTGATCTGTGTTACAGGTAAGGAAGGATAGGACTGATCAAGACTTCTCTCTATCACGATGCAAAAAGCTAGAGGGAAATAGTGTCTATCTATCGGATTTCAATTGTAGTGATCTTGATCTGCCCTACAGAAGCAGTTAGAAGTGAACTAGTCTGCTCTCCATCTCAGTTTTTCCTACAGAAGAGGCTTTTACAGAGCTGGTGTCCATCGCTCTCCAAATCTTCCTAATTTGGTATGTCCTACTGATGAGTTTAAAAATATACTAGCTTCTTGTAAACCTTAGCTTATCTTATAGAAGAGGCTTTGGCAGAGCTAGTCTGTCCTTCAGAATAAATTTTATTCTAA
This sequence comes from Microtus oregoni, assembly GCF_018167655.1. Lineage (NCBI taxonomy): Eukaryota > Metazoa > Chordata > Mammalia > Rodentia > Cricetidae > Microtus > Microtus oregoni. Next base: position 24,320 of record NW_024544388.1, on the reverse strand, counting down.
CTCATTCTGTTTAACAGAGTAGGAAAGAAGTGAAGTAATATGCTTTTCAATTTAGATTGTCCTATGGATACTCTTAGAATTAGTGCTTTCCTCTCATAAGCCATGTAGTCCTAACTTTAATCCTGACTCACAGTAAGTTAGGAATGAACTATTGTAATATCCACATCAGTCTTTCCAAGAGAGGATGCTAGGAGGGGCTAGAGTCTGTCTTTCAGTATTCATATTGTCCTAAATTACTCTTTCCTATTGAGGAGGACAGACATGAACTAGTTTACACTCCAACTCAGTCTGCCCTACTAAGGATGCTTGAATAGAGCTAGTGTCTCTCTAACAAAATATTTGCTGTCCTAACCTCCATCTGTTCTACAGAGGAGAGTAGGAAGATTAGGAGTGAACTAGCATAATCTCCACAACAGTCTGTCCCATGGAATGGGGATTGGAGGAAACTAGTATCTGTCACTCAGACTCCATGTCATCCTAACCTTAATCTGTCCTATGTAAGAGGTAAAAAAAAAACAAATAAGGTAGTCTACTTCAATTTGTACTAATTCTTTCTTGGAGAACATTTCTCTTTATCAGCATCCAGAGTTTCCTAAGCTTGATTTGTTATACTGATGAGGTTAGGACTAGACTACCATGCATTCGACCTCATTGTGTGAATCTTGGATGGAGTTAGTAGTTGTTGCTCTATATTCATTTAGTCCTTAACTTGATATGTTCTGAAGAGTGAGTTATGAAAGAACTAGTAGGTTCTCTACCTCAGTATGCTCTAAGGATAAAGTTTGGAGGAAGCTAGTGTCTATTTCTCAGAATTCATGTTGTCCAAACCTCCTTGATATTTCCCCTAAATAACATTAGAAGAGAACCATTGTGCTCTCCTTCTCAATATATCCTACCAGGGGTCTCAGAGAAAAAGCTAGTGTCTGTCTCTCACAATCCTAACTTGATCTATACTAAAAAGCACAAATAGTGTGCATTTAAACTCATTGTATCCCACAAAAGAGGATTGGAGGGAGCAAGTTTATGTTTTTTTGTCCTAAATTGTTTATCCCAATGGAGTATGTTAGCAATGTTATTTTGTAATTCCCATCTCAGCATCTAACAGAGGAGTCTAAGTAAAATTAGTGTCTTTCTGGATCCATATCATTCTAACCTTCACCTGTCCTATTGAGGAGTTTAAGAATGAACTAGTGTGATCTTCAGTTCAATCTGCCCTACAAGGAAGTTTATATGAATCTAGTGTGCGTTTGTCAGAATCTGTGTTTTCCTAACTTGATATGCTCCATGGAAGATGTAAGTAATGAATTACTGTTCTCTCCACCTCATCATGTCATGTGGAGGAAGCTTGGAGGTAGCTATTGTTTTTCTCTCAGTGTCCACTTTGCCTGGTCCTTGTTCTGTAATAAGAATATGGTAGGAGTGAACTAGTGTGTTATTCATCTCAGTCTGTTCTATAAAGAGTGCCTGGAGAGAGCTACTTTCTGTCTCAGAATGCATTGATTTCTAACCTTGATCTGTCATAAGTACAAGTTATATTCCAATGTGCTCTCCATCTTAATGTATCTTACAAAGAAGACTTAGAGGAAGCTTGTTTCTGTCTCTCAGAATACCTGTTTTCAGCCCCTTTCTCTATCCAAAGTAGGAGGATAGGGGGTGACCTAGTGTGCTTTCAACTTCAGTCTTCCTAGAAGAGGTTTGATGGGAGCTGGTGTTTTTCTCTCAGAATCACAATTGATCTCTCCTGTAAAACACTGTGTCCAGGACACCTTAAACTTTATCAGTCCTGTGGAGTTTTAATAGGAGTTAACTAGTATGCTTTCCACTTCAGTCTGTCTTTCTGAAGAATTTTGGAGGGAGAGAGTTTCTCTCCCTTCAAAGTCCAGGTTTTCCAGAGCTTGATATACCCTACAGATAAGGAAAGGAATGAACTAATGTGCACTCCAACTTCTTCTGTCCTACCAAAGAGGCTTTAAGGAACTTGCATCTATCTCCCAGAATGCATGTTCTTAGCCTTTCCTATTAAACAGGTTATGAGTGAACTACTGTGTTCTATAACTCAATATGTCCCAAGAAGAAGGCTTGGGGGGGAGTTCCTGTCTGTTACTCAGAATCCATTTCATCTTATGTTTTATGTCTTACGGAGTGGGATTAGAGTGAACTTGCGTGTTCTCCACCACAGTATTCCTATAGAGCATGATTAGAGGGAGCTATTGAGTTTATCTCAGTATCCATATAGTTCTAATCTTAAACTGTCCTCTGAGGGAAGTTGGTAATTAACTAGAATGATCTCCACCTGCCCAGACTACAGGTGAGGCTTGGAGGGAGCTGGTCTCTGTCTTCTAAAATCGACATCACGCTAACCTTTATTTGTCCTATGTATGCATAATTACACATAGTATAACTAGGAGTGGAGTGAGAAGCCTACTTCAGTCCTCCCTCCCAAAAAGTCTTGAAGGAACCCCGTGTTTGTTTCTCAAAATCCACCTTCATCTGTACTGCAGATAACTACAAGAGCATCCTAGCATGTTCTACACCTCCACTTTATCCTATGAAAAAGAGCTAGAACAGTAGTTTTCAACCTTTCTCATCCTGCAACTATATATATATATATATATATATATATATATATATATATATATATATATAGTCATGATCCTCAAACATAGAATTTCTTTCATTGTTACTTATTAATTGTATTTTTTTGCTATGGTTATGAATTATAATATAAATATCTTAGTTTCCAATTGTCTTAATTGACCCTTGTGAAAGGGTCACTTGACCCTCAAAAGGGGTGGAAACCCACATACAGAGAACCACTATACTAGAAGGCACTAGCTTCTGTTTCTGATTCCAAGCTCTTATAACCATGATCTACTCTACAGTGTAGTTTCAAAGTGTTCTAGGTGGATAGGAGTTACCTCATGAACTCTCAATCTCAGACTGTCCTTCAAAGGAGAATTGCAGGGGGTTTGCTTTTGTCTTTTGAAATTGATGTTATTCTAATGTAATTGGGTATACGGAAGTAGTTACAACTGAACTACTGTGTGCTCCACCCCAGTAAGCCCTACAAAGTATGCTACGAAGGTAGATTTTTCTCACTATTTATGTTGCCCAAGCCTTTGCCTGTGCTAAAAAGAAGGTTAGAAATGAATTATTGGTCTCTCTAGTTCATTTTGTCCTATGTAGGTGGTTTGGAAGGAGGTACAGTCTGACTCTCAGAATCCACATCTTTCCAACCTTAATCTGTCCAATAGAGGAGGTTGGATGTGTCCTATGAAGGAGACTTGGGAAAAGATAGCATCTGTCTCATAGAACCCTTGTTGTGCTAACCTTAATCTGTCCTATGTTTAAGGTCAAGAAAAAACATGTGTTCCTGCACCTCAGTCTGTCCTGTATAGGAAGGTTTAGGTAGCTCATGTCTGTGTATCAGAACCCATGTCATCCTATCCTTCATCTTTAAAGGAGGACAGAATGAGCTAGTGTGTTCCCCACCTCACTTTACCATACAGAGGAAGCATGTAAGATGCTGATTCTTTTTGCTGTGTTATAATATTTTACTGCTACCTGCTGCATTGAAAAATTTTTTGCCTTTTATTTCTTTATCTAGCAAACAGAACAAGCCTGATCAAGACCTATAGACTTTATCATTTTCTATATCAAACTACTATGTAAACATATAAGAAATTATAAGGAATAGATAAATAAATTATTTTTTAAACCCGTTTCTTCAGTTGTTCTTACATATATATGTATATGAGCGTAAACATACACACCCAAGAACAATGAAGCACATACACTTCTAAATACAAAAACACAATGCTATTAGTCCTTATCATTCTTAGTTGCATGTATATGTTTTCCGGGCTGACCATTTGGTATCAGATAATCAATTGTTGTGCCCTTCCCTAGGGAACATTGCTATTCCTACTCTTAGCACACCTTACTTGCATATAGTTCTTTGTTTATGGTTGAAACCTCAAAGAGTTTCTCCCCCTTCAAGTTAGCATTTCTACTGGTATTCTCCTTGTCCAGGTCATGTTTAGGTCATGAATTTGAAAGAGAAGGGGGAGGGTTTAGGTTAGGAAATGGAAAGTGGAACTGACATAGTCCTATTCATCTCAAACAATTAAAATTTATTTTTAAGAAAATAGTTTATGCTGTTACCATTAAAAATATCTTTCCTAGCATGGAATGCCTTACATTATGTACCTTTAAAAATTTGCTATTCAGGTTTTTTTAATATGCTTGAAACTAAATTTTTTCTTCAAACATGAGATCTCTTTAAGGACACAGTGACATTTTCTTATCTTCATTATCATTCAGCCTAAAAATATATCTCTCAGTATTAAATATTAAATATTCTTTTTGGAGAGTTTAGTCCTTTGGAAAAGCAGAATTTACCAATGAGATCCCCCAACTTATCCACTAAATAACATTAACAGGATCAGACTGAATAGATTGCTCAATAAGAGTGCTTGCTTCTTTCCCAGAGGACATGAAGTCATTCCCAGCACCCATGTTGCATGACTCACAGCTGCTTGAAACTGCATCTTTCAGTGAACTAGTGCCCTCGTCTGGCCTCTGAAGGTGCCTACACATACATGAAATACACTCAAGCAGATACATACTTATATAAATAAGTAAAATGAACAAGAAAATAATCTTTAAAAAATATATTGACAGAAGAACCATCTTACCCTACAGGGAAATGCTATGAAGAATTCCCTGAAGTGTACTTAGGTCCTTATTTAACCATAAGCCTAAGCCTTTCTGAAGTACATTATTGGTAACCTTTTGTATATTCAGATCTTTTTGTATATTATCGCATATAATCTCTAATCTGACTGCAGATTCAATCAATTCCAATGATCTACAAACAATGTGCATTATAGAAATTTCAAATCCATTCAGAAATATGATAAAAATGCCTTCACCAGGATATTAACAGGTTCTGATCAGAACTTATAGAGAGGGTCCTTAGGGTTAACAATTATTAACTCCTAGAAAGGAGTTAGAAAGATTTTTTCCCTATACTTTTAGCTTCTCCTCCAGCCACCAAACTTTTAAAAATTTCCAACTGGACTCATAATGTTCGTTTGTTTGTTTCATGACAATGTTTTTCTGTAGCTTTGGAGCCTGTCCTGAAACTAGCTCTTAGGCTGGCCATCAGGCTGGCCTTGAATTCACAGAGCTGTGCTTGTCTCTGCCTCCAAGTGTTGGGATTAAAGGTGTGCACCATTACCACCTGGCTAGATTCATTACTCCTAAGTAAACCATACAAAGGAAATTCTTCTTAGGAAATCCTCCCAAAGCCCCTTAGGAAAGTTGACATATAAGTCTTTAAATAGTTACCTTCTAAATGTTTTGAGGATTTCAATTCTGGGGATGACTCTTAGGTAGCTAGACAAATATTAATAGGGTTAAAAGATATTGAGGATGGAACTCTTCCTTATAATCAGCAGCTTATGAAATAAGAAACCTCAATTTCAGGTCTTTGGTAAATGAATTGGATCTGAATCTGAATCTCTCTTTTACCCTTGGTGGAGACATGATTTTTCTATACCATTGAGAAAATTAAAATCACACTATCTTGTTTTGACTTTCTGGTATACAATAAAGATAAATCACTTTCTTCTTTAGGAACCATCAATTCAAATCAGTTTCTCAATCACTTTGGCAGGAAAATGTACATCAGGAAAGCTGTTTGTTTGAGTAACTTTGAGAAATAGTATAACACTTACTTAAAAAATATAGGTTGGTACAATTGTCCTTTTGTCCAATGTCAATTCTCACCCCTCCAATGCTTGCACTATAAAATTGCCTCTCTGACTACCGTTGACTCTCATCCCATGATAGTTTTTTCCTCTTTGAGAACTACCCATTTTTATCATCAGGTGTATCTTATTTTATTTCATAATAAATTCTGACTCTCTTCTCACCTGGATCCTTTCAACAAAGATCACATGTAACAAGGAGCAGAACTAGACCAAAGGGAGATCTCAGTAACATAATGGATAACTTTTTCTTAAACCACATCCTGGGATAGGAAAAAGGAGTTAGCATGGAAATTTAAATTCATTTTTAAGGTTATTATAATTTAATGTTTATATTTTGTATATATTTCTTATCAATTATCATTTTTGTGTAAAAGTATAACCTGACTTCCTTTCAAGTTCACTGTAGTGGACATTGTGTTTGAACATAAACCTTTTCATTCCCAAGGTCTCTGTGCTTTGCTGTCTCTGTTCTATATAGCTTACTCACTCAATTATTGAAATCAGGGCACTGAATGACATTCCTAAGAGTGCCAATGACAATCACCTTGGAACAGAAAGTCCAACCATGTTTTTTTTTCTCTAGATAAACAATATTAACATCTGTCAAAGACAAAGAGGCAGGTGATTCATGAAAAAGCATCAAGCAACTGTAAGGAACCTCTTGAGAACTAAACATGCAATGTATAAAAAGATAGTTATTGATGGCTCATTCAAAATACATAAATGCAGATACACTGTGGCAGAGAACAAGTAGGTCAGGGATAGGACAAGCTGGATGTTTCCTGTATTACTTAGAAACATGTTCAAAAATTATAAAAAGAAAATGAACAAATATGGTGTGTGAACATGCTTCCAGGCGTGAAGTCTCCCACTTGAAATGAAAATAGGAAAGAGCCACCAAGGAGCACATAAGCCAATCCTCAATATTTTTGTTTATCTGCTAATATGTACATGAAGAGCAAGATCAATATTTCTTCAGGCCCTTAATGTGAAGCATGTGGCTGCATTAATGAGCATGAACTGATGATGCAAAATCAATAGCTCAATCTATCCTTAACTGACTGTACTGAAGCTGTGGAAAGCTTTCTTTTGTTGTACCTATGAAAATCAGCCTGTATACCTTGTTAAATGTGTGGATCAGAACCAATCAGACTACTTTTTACAGTCAGTTTTGCTGAATCTCTCACCTGGAAACCTGGTCTGGATGGGACTAATTAAGCCCAGCTGCAGCATGACACCTGACAAAGATGCTTACTTTGAGTTTGCCCTTGAGTTGAGCCTTACCACAAGGAAAATTTATATTCTGGCCTTCTTTGGAAACAAGAGTGGTATAGAAAAATGGGAGACTTGGTGAAAAAGAAAAGGGAACAAAAATAGATAAATACACGTGACAAAAGATAACCTGTGTGGGTATTCTGGGAAGCTGAAGTCCAGTGGAATTCATTAAAAAAAATAAACAATTAATTTGGGAGTCATTTAAAAGAACAGTTAATGACAAGACCAAGGTAGATATTTCTTGGAGGAAATATTACATGATATAATCATATGTAGAATGATGCTGTATAACTTGTACATATGAAAGTATTGTATTTTAAAATAATATATTTTATATATAATTATGTATGTATATATGCACCTTTCCCACATGATTATAACTTTATTTGAAAAATTATAAATTAATTTATTAAACTTTATTATCTAAGAAAATAAAACAATTGTTTTGTCATTGTGAAAACTAGAACACTGTCTGGACTATAGTAAAGCTGCTTAGTTTACTATGTTATACTGTTATTTATATGAATGCCCACAGAATTGTTCCATAATTCAAAGAAATTGCTTTGCTGCTCTATATAGAAAAAAAAAACTCTCTTTTGATGTTCTGAACACTGAGTTATTGAACTCACTAGATGCCCACCCCCTTTTTTGCTATGGTTACTAAAATGCTTAATGTTTCTTTTAATCCTCATCAGAAAGAAAACGTCCATGATATCATGATGTTTGCTATGGAAGCTTATGTTTCATATGACAAATGTTTACCTGTACATTATTTATCTGAGAATGGTGATCTCACTAAAACCACTTGCATAAAATTTGAAACCACTTTGAGTTCTGTAGTCTAGGCTCAAACTTATTTCTGCTTCTATTGAAATCTATCAGCCCCCTTATTAGCAAAGTCATGAAATAATCTGGTTGTTTTGGAGTCTAAGTATAAAATGTGTTCATTTTTGTTCCTCCTTCAACCACAGCCATATGTAACTAAAAAATTAGAAAACTCCTAGCCATGGTGTTTAAAGCATGTAATCCCATTATTCTGAGAACTGAGACAGGAATACCTACCTAGAGATGCCCTATCTCACATAAGCAGGTAAATATATGATGATATGCTTAGTCTGTTTCAATAAATACTTAGATCGATATTGTGAACACCATTTTTCCTAGTAGACAGGTCATATTGCAATAAAATACATCATTAGTGTCTAAATCAATACTTAAAAAAACAATTTAAATTTCAAATTTACCTGTGACTGTGGATGAGAGCATTCAAAGCTAGGCCATCAGACCAGCTGGTGGTGAAGTTGATGACGTTAAGCTGTGGATAATTGTGCGTTGACTGTCGGACCCAGCTCAGAAGAATCTTTTCAGTGTTGGTTTGCTGCAATCCAGCCATGATAGTTTTCATCACATTTTTGACCTGTTTGTTAAAGAAATTTTCAATAAAAAGCACATACCCCCAAACAAGTACTCCTCACATTTTTAAAATAGTAATGCCTCTGGTTCTTTTTTTTTTTTTTTTTTTTTTTTGGTTTTTCGAGACCGGGTTTTGACTCTGGTTCTTGAGGAAGGTTGTTTCCTAATTTTTTGAGACATCGCCACACTGACATCCAAAGGGGCTGTACCAGTTTGCACTCCCACCAGCAATGCAGGACTTTTCCCTTTACCCCAAACCTCTCCAGCATAAGTTGTCCTGAGTGTTTGTGATATTGGCCCATTCTAACAGGTCTAATATGGAATTTCAGAGTTGTTTTGATTCAAATTTTGCTGATGACTAAGGATGTTGATCATTTCCATAAGTGTCTTTTAGCCACTTTAGATTCCTCTGTTGAGAGTTCTCTGTTGAGGTCTGTACTCCATTTTTTATTGGATTATTACCACTTTTGATAATAATAATTACCCAAAGGATGCTCAACTATACTACAAGGACATGTGCTCAACTACGTTAATAGCAGAATTGTTTGTTTGTCTTAGCTATAATCTAGCAACAACCTAAATACCCCTCAACTGAAGAATGGATAAGGAAATGTGGTACATTTATACAATGGAGTACTACACAGGAGAAAAAAATAATGGCATCTTGAAATTTGCAGACAAATGGATGGATCTAGGAAACATCATATTGAGTGAGGTAACCCAGACCCAGAAAGACAATTATCATATGTACTCACTCATAAGTGGTTTTTAAACATAAAGCAAAGAAAACCAGCCTACAAATCACAGTTCCAGAGAACCTAGACAACAATGAGAACCCTAAGAGAGATGTACATGGATCTAATATACATGGGAAATAGAAACAAACAAGACCACCTGAGTAAATTTGGAGGATGGGGACTATGGGAGAGGGAGCAAGGAACTCAGGACCGCGAGGGGTGCACCCACACAGTGAGACCATGGGGATGTTCTATTGGGAACCACTAAGGCCAGCTGGCCTGGGTCTGAAAAAGCATGGGATAAAACTGGACTTGCTGAACATAGCGGACAATAAGGACTACTGAGAACTCAAGAACAATGGCAATGGGATTTTGATCCTACTGCATGTACTGGCTTTGGGGGAGCCTACACAGTTTGGATGCTCACCTTACTAGACCTGGATAGAGGTGGGTGGTCCTTGAACTTCCCACAGGTCAGGGAACCATGATTGCTCTTCGAGCTGATGAGGGAGGGAAACTTGATCATGGGAGGGGGAGGGAAATGGAAGGCGGTGGTGGGGAGGAGGCAGAAATCTTTAATAAATAAATAAATTAAATAATAAAAAAATAAATAAATAGAGATGTCAAGAAAAAAAAAGAAAAAGTAATTTTGTACTCTCACCTTCCAAAACTACAAGCTAAATAAACCTCTCTCTCTCTCTCTCTCTCTCTCTCTCGCTCTCTCAATAAGTACCCAGACTCAGGTGTTTTGTTTTCATAACAGAAAAGGACTATACCAGGGAAATGAAAGGCATGTTTGTCAAGGTGAGTCTTACCTGTTGATGGCCTGTTTTACTGGACAAATATGGAAATCTGTATGCTTATTATACTTATTCTCCAATTGACAGTACTATTAAATTGAAACACAAACATATGTGTGTATGTCTGTTTGTGTGTGTGTGTGTGTGTGTGTGTGTGAGAGAGAGAGAGAGAGAGAGAGAGAGAGAGAGAGATTATAAGCAATACACTTCATTGAATCAGCATTAACTCTAATTGAAATTGGTTAGGAATCAATTCGGTGTGATTGTTGTCTGAGAAATATGTTCAATATCATCTTTAGAGTCTAGCATACTAAAATACTGTTATGAGACTTGCTCTTTTTATAACTTTCAATAGACTTAAAAAGACAGGGTATAAAATATTAGACTTATTTTTAGTCAATAGTAAGATAAATCACTAGTGTTTACAAATAGAAAAGCAGTTTTAGTAAGAAAATGTTTGCTTATAATAACAAAAATCCCTTCAGAATGATGTAATTATATATATTGCATATGTTTTACACACACATATGCAATAATTGAATAAAAAGAGGGTAACAATTTTGGAGTTGAGGAAACACAGTAGGGGCTGGATGGAGCAAAATGAAACTAAAAGTTAAGTCATTCTATAATTTAAGGACAATATTTTTCTTTATAATGCATATTATTTTTTCCTTTCTATTAGATTACTATATGAAATTCAGCAAGTTACCTATCCATTTAATCACCAGATTATTTATCTCCAGAAAGAAGATTGTTTTCACAACATTCCAAAATACAGTGAACTAAAAATACCCTAGATCCATTTTGTAACTTAAAAGATAATGCCTATTATACTAACTAACTGCACCAACTAGCTTTATATCTGGGAAGAGAGAACCTCAATTCAGAAATTGCCTTCCTACGATCAGGTTACTGGCAAGCCCTTAAGACATTTTTCTTTTAAAAAAAAATAGTGATTTATTTGGGTGGGCTCATGCTGTTGTAGGTGGGACTATCCCTGGTCTTGTGGTCCTGGGTTCTGTAAGAAAGCAGACTGTTCAAATAGTACAAGCCACTGAGTTGCATGCTTCTATGCCCCTGTCATCAGCTCCTGCCTCTAGTTCCTTTCCATGTTTGAGTTTCTGTCCTGACTTCCTCCAATAATAAACAGTGATGTGAAAGTGTAAGCCAAATAAACTGTTTCTGCCCCATAAAGCTTTAGCCATGGTGTTTCACAACAGCAATAATAACTCACAGACACTGACTGGACTGAAAATGTTTACCTGTTGAAATTTTTAAAAATCGACAAGTTAACAATATGTAAAAGAGGAATATGCGTGCCTAACAGCTATAGATGCATGCTTTATTTTCCTTTTATCAATTGCTTTCAGCACAATTGTTTCCTAGTCTTGAATAGTTACAAATATTATTTAGAAATTTATTGAATTTCAAACTTTCATTCCCCTAAGTAGTCTGATAAAAATGCACATTCTAAACATTTTTATAAATTTTAAGAATGAAGTGATACTTCATTTCAGGTTTTTTAATCTACAGAATCATTTAAGTGACTATTCTTTTTCTTTTAAAAGCTAAAAATGGATCCATTATTAGATACTTGCAAGAGTAGGTAAGTAAATATGATTAATGCTTACCTACATAGTTTTCCTTTGTGTAAACCTAAGGTATGTGTGCACAAAAATGTGATGTGACAATATATATGCAATCATTATGCATCAATGTGAAATATAAATATATTTTGGGTTGGATTTTTTATCTATGAAGAGATTAACATATATTTGCCTTTGCAGTAAATACATATTTTAACAACTCATATTAGTTGTCTTTTTATGAACTGTTGAATGTAAATTATGGGGTATAATATAAAATCTGATTTTAAAACACTTATAAAGTTAGAGATGATATTTGAAACATGGTGATAGTTTGAATGTATGAAATCTGTGTAGATGTGTGGCACAATCTGCTGATAACTCTCTCTATCTCTTAGAGCTGGATTCTCCACAATTTTGTCACTCATCTCTGACCTACTACCTATTTACCTAGTTACTCTATAGATAAGTAGGTCAAATAATCATATACAATATATAATCTTTCACAGCATATTCTAATATTATGACATTCATGACCCCCAGGTACAACCATTTGTAGATGTATGCTTTGTGTACTTTGTTGAAGCAGAGTTGAAATAAGTCATTAATGGCATATTGGTGATGATGGATTTTCTCTGATCAGGCAAGCCTCCAATGATGAATGGAATTCATTTGCAAAATGCTTGACCAGACTGTCCTCTATGTGTATAATGTTTAAGGACAAAACAATATTCAATCCAAAATGCTTTTAGCATCATTGTGTGTCTAATTCAGCTTATCAGGCTCAGCCTCATTGGCATCGCTTCTACTAGAGCAAAATATTACTGAGAGAAAAAGAAAGAGTAATATGTATGTATAATTATTGTTTCTCCCTTTCCTACATAAAAATTGTTGCCAGGAAATCATTAAGATGGCTAGAAAGATGAACTGGGAATCAGAAAATAATCTTTTCTTCAAGACTCACAGTGCTTATGAAAGTATCAACTGAAACAAATATGTAAATATTTGTTAATTGGAATGCAATCATGACTAAGAAAGGAAGGGTAGATGCGTAGATGATGGCTTGGGCACAATTTTAGCCTGTGAAAGATTCTGAATTCCATCTTTAACAGTGAAAAAAGGCAATGGCAAAAGTGACAGTGTTACCTAGCTAGGTAAACAACGTATAATGTACAGAAAGCTGTACCAGCAAAGATTCCCCTTCGAGGAACAGTTTGTTACTCAGCTGTTATCACACAGACTCCTGCTGTTAGTCTCCTGGGCAGCTACCTGAATTTCAGAGCCCTGTCACCAACGGTCACAGCTTTTCTGCTGTCACACATCTCCATTGCTGATAAAATGGAACAGAATAAACTATCAGCCATCTGAACTTCAGTTAGGTCACTGTTGGCCAGATTCACCATGGTGTTAAATAAAGCCACTTAGATTCTCTGTCACCATGAGGCTATAGCTCCTTTTCTTTCAACTCCTGCCACCACTGTTCTCAGTCTCCAGAGCATGAATTAATAAACATGTGTCCAGCACAGGTTTGCCCACTTAAACTACTTCCCTAAATGTATCCCTCTTGAGCATCAGGCAATGAAGAGATGTGTCATCCTGATGAGGAACAGGGCAAGAACTAATTTGCACAGTTTGGCAGGACTTTGCAGAAAGGACTTTCAGCAGCAGAAAACATGGCACTCTCTGGTAATTGGATGTTGAAGTAATATTAAAAATAAATATACCAATGTGAATAACACTTAGAATTAAGAATTATCCTTAGCTTAGCCATCAGAGGTAGGTACCTGATTTAATATCACATGAGCACATATTATATATCCTTTAATTTATTATAAAGTCAAGTTCTTATTATGTAACACTACCTGGCCTTGATCTCATAACTCTCCATTGTCAGCCTTCTGACAACAGGGATTATAGGAGAGCACCACCATGGTCAGATGACATCAGAATTTTTTTCAAAGCCACTTATTTCAGAATGTATATATTCAGTTTCTTTTCAGGATAAGAGTTGTATATGAAGTGGAGACTAGAAAGGTGATGATGGAGAAGTAAGTTTGACATTCACAAGTTTCACAAGTCCAACATTATTTATAGCAGTATTAAAAACATAATACATGGCGTTGGAAGAAAATATTTACATATATGCATTTGCTTTAATGCTATTCACAATTGAATAAATCTATAAAATATATTATATTGACCAGAGTCTGCTTTTATTTTTTCTGAGATATTGAAACTTCACTATTTAGTATAAAAACACATATATGATCTTGGTGAGAGAATCTTTTGGGATTCAAGGATGAATGAAGAGTATTGAGCAAGGGAATTTTTAAGGATTGTTAAGTGGTTTTAAGAAAATGTGTCAGCATGCTAGGAGAGGTGATGTAAGTAGGAAGAGAATGCAAGAGTCTGTATACTTGCATTCACAAAGCTAAGGTACTTTAAGTACACAATTGGAAAGTAGATGCACTGTATAATTATGTCTTAAATAAGGAAAACAGTAAATAAGGGAATTTCTTTTAGTATTTCTGGGTGTAAAAATCCTTCTCCCCATAACAACACCTCCCCTCCATGGTGCAGGGGAATTGTCTGTATCCTGTCAATCATGTTTTAAATAAATGCTGATTGGCCAGGTAGGAAGTATAGGTGGGACAACCAGACAGGAAGTAAAGGTGGAACAATGAGAACGGGAGAATGCTGGGAAGGAGGAAGCCCATTCCTCCACAGTCCTGCCCAGACCACAGAAGAAGCAAGATGTGACCTATCCCACCGAAAAAGGTACTGAGCCATGTGGCTATCATAGATAAGAATAATGGGTTAATATAAGTTATAAGAGCTACTCTGAGGCCTGAGCTAGTGGGCCAATAAGTTTATATCTAATGTAGACTCTCTGTGTGAATTTCTTTGGGGCTAACCAACTGTGGGAACTGGGCAGGACAGAAACCCCCACAAGCAGTCCCTCATGTTATGCCTCCCAAAGAATAAACATCAGAAAGCACAATGTTGACATTCTATCTTGGAGTGAGTGGAAAAGGAGTTGCAAGGGCACTAGAGGAGACGAGATTTGATGGAATCCTGTGGAAAACCAACTCAATGATGAACACAAGTTCACAAGCCTTTTGGAGATCTCTGAATCCCTGTGTTGTCCTCCTTGCTTTGTCACAGCTGGTGGCCATAATGCCCAGCATCATCTACAGACTGGGTGCCCTCAGAAGCTCTTACTAGGGTCATCAGAGAAATGTGTTCAAAACTATTACAGTCATTCTACTGGCACTTCTGGTGTCTTTTGTGGTCCTGTGTGCCTTATTTCATTTTTTAAATGTTTCAGCTTAATTCTACAAACAATTGATTGCATGGAAATGTTTCCTCCTTGAAGATATTTTGAAAGATACTGAGCAGCATAATGAAATCATTGGTGGCAGGCAGGGTATGTTGACACATAGCTGATTTTATTGAAACCATTTCTATATGAAAATGGCTAGAAACTAGCCAGCTTTGTATCATGTTAAAAGTTATATTTGTTTTCTGTTCTTTTAATACTGCTGTAAAATGTAGTTGAGCCCAGCCAAAATAAAAATATATCAGGACAATGGAATTATCAGTATGGCTGTTCAACTGAGGAAGTACATGGCTGGTCCCTCCACTTTACATCAGACTAAGTAATATTTACAATTCTAAATAAAATTCAACTCAAGTAAATGGAATAATCATGGCCAAATATTATACCCAATGAAAGAATCTTCACAGAAAAGAACACATATCAGACAAGACCTCCTGAGAAAATTATGAGGGGGGAGAGAAGGGAGGGTGGGGGACATGGAGGGGAGGGAGGAGGCAAACATGAGGGAATGGGATGTTCAAGAGAAGGGAAGAACAGAGAAGCAGATAAAGGAAAGTGATATCCTGATTGAGGGAGCCATTAAAGAGCTATTAAGAAACAGCACTAAGGAAAATCCCAGGAATTCTCAAGGATGACTCCAATTAAGACTCTAAGCAACAGTGGAGAAGATACCTAAATTGGCCTTCCCCTGTAATCAGACTGATGACTACCTTAATTGTCATCATAGAATTTCAATGATCAACTGATGGAAGCAGATACAGAGATCTACAGGGAAGTACTGGACCGAGATACCTGAGACCAGTCCAAGAGAGGGAGGAGTGATAATATGAGAAAAGGAGTTAAGACCATGATGCTGATACCCACAGACACTGCTGACCTGAGCTAGTGAGAACTCACTGACTCTGGACTGATAGTGGGCACATCTGTATATAAATAAAATTTAGACCTGCTGAATGTGGGGGGCATTTATGAGGCTTGGACAGTGTGTGAGGCCAATAGCAGTGGGACCAGGATGTATCTCTAGTGCTTAAACTGATATCTCGGAGCCCATTCTTTTTGGAGTGATATCTTGCTCAACCTAGATGTAGTGGGGAGGACCTTGGGTTTGCCTGGAAGTGAAATGTCAGACTTTGTCGACTCCCCATGGGAAACCTTAACCATTCTGAGGAGTGGATGGGGGAAATGGTGTAGAGGGAAGGTGGAGGAGGCAGGAGCAGGGGAGGCAGAGGGAATGGGGATAGCTATGCAAAATGAGAAAAGATTGTATTAAAAAATTTCTAATAAAAATAGAAGATCCCATTGGAGCAGTATATCCCCAAACCAAAAATATATACAAAGAAATGCTTTAGTCATTTTCCAAGACTAGAGTAGTAGCTCTGACAGATTTTAAATGCACAGAAATTTCCCCTGGAGGTAGTATAAAAGTGCTAAAATTGGTCTGTTGTGATGGTTACACATCTCTGTAAATAACCTAAAATTTTCGTTTGACTAGAGAAAAACATTCGTTCCTACAGATACTTTGAGAAGCTACTGAACAGATGAATTAAGCCTGATTGAAGAACACTGAATTTTACACAAAGAATTAGTAATTTATGGTTAAAAATATATCTTAGAAAAAAGAAAAGGCAGGCATATCTCAACTATCTCCAAATATGTAAACTCTTTAAAGATGCTAAGCAATCCTTGTCATTTTTACTTACAGTTGAAAATAAGTATACACCACTATTTTAACAGCAGCTATTTTCTCATCTAATCCTGATAGGAAATGAAAACATGTTCATGCATTTCCCTTTTGAGAGAAAAGGAATTATTATGACATTATATCCAATAGTGTTAAGTTAGTAAATAGGTACGTTTAAATTTAAGCTCATGTTGTAATGACTTTAAATGTT
>NW_024544388.1:0-5000 GCF_018167655.1 Microtus oregoni | reverse complement strand
ACAATAATGTTGTGAACATTTCAAAATGGTAGAACAAAAGATTTTGGAATTTTTCACCAGAAATATGTGGTATTTGAAGAGTTGTATTTAATTTGATTTGAACATCACATGATATATATATATATATATATATATATACATTGCAACTTTATATAAGATTCTATTGATAAGCATATTTTTATATTTTTGTTCCTAATATCAAATAAAATTGAATATTTTAAATTTTAAGCTATTATTTATTTATACATTCAAACATTTTATTTGCACAAGTGCCTGAATGACATATTAAGTTTCTTTCCTAATTATCGTGAGTTAATGGTTCTATTTTTGCTTATCCCTCTTTCTTCTCACTTTATCCTAATATGATCAACAAACTTGTGCTTTTTCTTGACATCTATGATCATTGTGATAGTTTGCATGAGAATTAACTCCATAGGCGCATGCATTATTAACCCCATAGGCTCATACATTTGAATGCTTGGTCCTTAGTGTGTGGAAACTGTTTGGGGAAAGATTAGGAAGTATGGCCTTGCAGGAGGAGGCTTGTCACTGGGAGTTGCTTTTGAGGTTTCAAAAGCATACACAAGGCCCAGTCTCATTCTCTCTGCCACTCTCTTATCAATAATATGTAAGCTTTCTGCAGCTGCTCTATTTCTGTGCCTGCCTGATGCCTGTCTGCCTGCTGTGAACCTGCTGCCATGCTTCCCATCATGATGGTCCTAGACTCACCCTCTGGAAAATAGAAGCAAGGCTCTAACTTATTATTTAAAAACAATGCCTTTGCCGGGCTGTGGTGGCGCATGCCTTTAATCCCAGCACTTGGGAGGCAGAGGCAGGCGGTTCTTTGTGAGTTCGAGACCAGCCTGGTCTACAAGAGCTAGTTCCAGGACAGGCTCCAAAACCACAGAGAAACCCTGTCTCGAAAAACCAAAAAAAAAAAAAAAAAACAATGCCTTTGTTATGATGTCTCCTCACAGTAATAGAAAAGAAAGTAAGACGAACATCCTTTTATATGATATAAGCAATTTTCATAGACAAAAATCCACAAGGCTTAAACAAATAAGAGATCATATGTAGATAAAATGATTTTTGTAAACAGTAATCCCCATTATTTATTCATTTTAATAATTACACTGCATTTAATATTTTAGATATTTTATAAAACAGCTATCCAACCCTCGTTGTTAGATATTTGCATGCTGCTATGATCTTAGCAGGTTTTCTTTTGTGTTAGTTTAAACTCTGCATGGATAAATATTGTGGCCTATATCACTTCAATACCAAGTATAATGATAGTTTTCATTATATTAAAGTACGTGTATATATATTTTTCTGTGTGTAGATTTTTGTGTGCATTTTCACATGCATTTATAAAATATGTTTACTATATATACTATAGATACATTTAATATTTAATAATTATTTAGTGTTTAATATTATTTAAATGTATTTAATATTATTAATAATAAATATTTAATAATATATTTAATAATAGTCAGCGTCTTCCCATAATTCTTTCAGATCCATCACATTCTTCAAACCCTACCCATTTGTGTCCTTTTCTATTTTAAAATAAAGGCCATTATGTCCAACTTCTGCTTCCATATACTCTTGGGTATGTGGCCTTCACTGGAGTATGATAAACATGCCAGAGGCTACGATTTAAAGAAAACTGATTTTGCCTCTCCAAGCACTATCAGTATGGGTGGAACTCAGATATGGGTGGGACTTCTTGCTCAACTCCCCCCTCCATGTTGGAATTTTGTCTGGCTTAAGCTTAACTCTCTGTATGGCTGAGAATTCATATTTGCAACTGCTTTGGCATTGCAATGTAGCACTGCAGTAAACAATGCAAGAAAATATTGTTTCCTTGGAGTCATTTATTCTTTATGGCTCTTAAAATCATTCCTCCTCCTCTTTAACAAAGATCCCCGAGCATCAGGAAGAGGGGGCATGATCCAGATGACTGCTTTAAGGCTGAGTACTTTCCAATCTCTTTGTTCTCTGCACCTTGACCGGTTGTGGATCTCTATATTAACTGAAATGGACTGCAAACAAAAGTTTCTTTCCTAAGCGTTAAGAGATTCATTGATCTATAGGTGTGATGAGAAGTCACTAGGACTGTTGGAATTAGGAGCAGTTGAGGGGGTGGTATGGAAACCTAGTGCAGCAGAAACTCCTGCAATCTATGAGGGTGACTCTAGTGAGGACTCCGCACAATAGAGGGTAGGGAGTCTGAACTGGTCATCGTTTGTAGTCAGAAAAGGCAACTAGTGGTGGGACTGTCTTTTCTTGTTGGCCAAAGAGGTCCTATGGAGATGTGTAAACAACCCAGTCTGATGCTAGGAAAAAAGTTATCTTCTGAAAACTGACAGCAGTTGCTGAGGACAACTTCCACTGAGCTCACTGACCATAGAGAAATCAAGCAGGGCAAGCTTGTAACATTCACCTCTACATTCTAGTCTCATCGCAAGAAGGTACTCTGCAGGCTATGGAACTACATACCTCGACACCAACCCCGGCACACAATTCTCCACCTACAATCTGCTCTGCCTGAAAGATATGGTGGCACAGAACAAGGGCAAGTGGCCAATCAACTTTTGCTTTAACTTGTCCACAATAAGAGAAGAAGGCCATGTCCTACACTACCTGTATGACCAGGAACCAGAGACTGAATTGCCCAGAGACTTATGGTAGAACCAAACGCAAGTGGCAAAAAAAAGTCATGAAATGATTCCTAATGACGTTCTTCTATAGTAATAGATTTGTGCCTCTTCTTATAGTTATCAAAGAGGCTTCCTCCAGCAACTCATGGCAACAGAGCCTCACAGCCAGATATGTGGATAGAGCGTCTAAATTGGAAATCTCAATTGGATAATGGATGAGTGAAAATAGGAGCAGGAAATACTGTGTAGGAGTGATAGGAAATGTAAGACACCAGGAGAACATGTCCCACCAAATCAGCTAAGCAGGAGTCACATGGGCTCACAGAGACTGAAGGGGCACGCATGGGGCCTGCATGGATCTGCACTAGGTCCTTTGTGTATGTTGTGGCTCTTTGTTTGCTACCCTTGTGAGAATCCTAAAAGTGGATATGGGCAGATCTCTGACTCTTTATCCTGTGCTTGGGACACTTTTCTTCATAGCGAGTTGACTTTCCAGTCTCAAAATGAGGAGTTTTGCCTTGTCTTATTGTATCTTCTGTTGTCCTGTCTGGAAGTCATCTCTTGGAGATCCCCTCCTTTCTGCAGAGGAAGCAGAGAGGGAGTGGATCTGGGTGAATGGGAAGGTGCTGGAGGTGGAGCTAGAAGTGGAGGGAGGGGAAACTGTGGTTGGGATATATTGTACGAAAGAAGAAACTAGTTTTAAAAAATCAAGTTGAGGAATAAAAATTAGAGCAAATCATCAAAAAGAGAGGAGGAATGGGTAAAAGTGAGTGATATTCTTATAATAAATACTAGGATGTATGTGTGTGTGTGTATATGTGAGTATGATCGATGAGAATAATTCTATGACTGAATACACTAATTCATTTTGTCATGCATTTTTATTCTAGGCAATGGAGGAGAGATGGTGAAACTTTCCATTATTTATGTTTTTAACTCTTTTACAGTTTTAACTTGGAAGTTAAAGTTACAGTTCATTCAGTAAGGAAAGTGACAGTTTACAAATAAAATGTTTATGCATTTTGGGCCAGCAATGACATGGATGTTTCATAGCTGCAAACCCTAATGACAACTAATCCATACCACTTAGCCAACAGAAAATAAAAAAAAAATTCTCAGAGTATGTTTTCAAGATATGTGGCTTTCTCAGATCTTTTCTGCAATTCACATTTATTTGCAGGTGTAGATACTTGTATTCCTTAGTTTTTCTGTATAATACCCGAATAAAAGATACAAATTATGAAGGGAAAAGAAATAAACACAAACTATTTTGTCGCTCTTCAGTCTTGCTATTTGAATGGGGCTATTCCAAAATTACTACAAAGTAAATTTTATAAAATAATTGCACCCAAAAATGAACACATTTTAAAAGAGAATATTTAATGTCATTTTAAAAGTTTGAGTATACATTCAGAATCTTGACACTCTTAAACAGTGACTAATGGCTTACAACCTACCATGGATTGGATTTTATTAGATAAATGACTATTCTAGTAGCTACCTTTTATGAGTATACTTTCATCATTTATTTGTATTTCACATCCATATATTTATTTATCACGAATAGTAAATAACCTACTAAGTTTCTTCCACCATACTAATGATCCAGGTTTCCTTTATAAACATCCTAAGAGTTTTATAAATTATTAACATGTAGTTAAACATACTTATCTATAGTTAAGTGAATTTGTCTCAAGGATTTACATAATCCTTCTAAATACAATGCATTTAAATCTGAAACTAGAGAAAATTCAATATGGCTTCACTGCCTTGCAGTATTGTGCTTTTCTAAAAAAAATTAAGATTTAAACTATTTAAAATTTCAAGAACTATGACATAAATCACCGCTCTCTTCTTCCACTGAGACATGCATGTAATGTATATTTTATAATTGAATGATGAATAGTCTAATATATATATATATATATATATATATATATATATATATATATATAAAATAAAAGGGAAAAATACTGTGATTGTATACCTGTCCATGAAACCAAGTTTTCCTCAATCCCTGCTTTGTTTGTATCATTTTAATATTGACTTATGACAATTTTTGTTAATTTATTTTGTATGCATGTACAATGTATGTGTAGAAGACAAGTTTTAACAGATTGTCTTCTCCTTCAACCATGTGGATCCTGTGGATCAAATTTAGGTCACTGATCTTGGCAACAAACAACCTTTACCCCGTGAGCCATTTTACTGTTCTCTTTCCCTATTTCCAATGGTTTAAATTTTATGAAGTCATTCATTCTATAACTTTTACCAGCTATTATATACCACATATATGGACTAAGATATGTTAAAATAATAGTGGCTTCAAACAAA
>NW_024544387.1:0-35807 GCF_018167655.1 Microtus oregoni | reverse complement strand
AGTCATTTATTTGTCTCTTTCACTTTGCTGCATATCGCCTCAATTGAGGTGCTCCTTTTCCCACAGAATCTGGGGATTGTAATGACTTCCTATTTGTCACATCTTCTATTATAGCCATCCTCTGTGGCGGTTTCAATTGGTTTGGCACCCATAGATTTATGTGTATGAATGCTTGACCCATAGGGAGCGGCACTATGTGAAGGTGTTGCTTTGTTGGATTTTTTTTTTTTGTGTGTTGTGGCATTCTTGAAGGAATTATGTCACTGTGGAGGCAGATTGCTTCTTGTTGCCTGCAGATCAAGAAGTAGAACCCTCAGCTTCTTCTCCAGCACATGTCTGCCTGCATGCCACCATGTTTCGTCATGACGATAAAGACTAAAATTTTGAAACTGTGAGCCAGCCTCAATTAAATATTTTATTGTACAAGAATTTCCATGGTCGTGGTGTCT
This sequence comes from Microtus oregoni, assembly GCF_018167655.1. Taxonomy (NCBI): domain Eukaryota; kingdom Metazoa; phylum Chordata; class Mammalia; order Rodentia; family Cricetidae; genus Microtus; species Microtus oregoni. Next base: position 35,358 of record NW_024544387.1, on the reverse strand, counting down.
CTTCACAGCAATAGAAACCCTAGCTAAAACAATTCCTATGTATGGATCAAGCATTCAAAAATATGAGTCTATTGGGGCCATACCTATTCAAACCACCACCCTATCATTTCTGTGGCTTTGTTGATATTTATTTTGTATAGCCTGTTTATTTTTACTTCAAATGATATTTTCCTTTGGTTCTTTTATACTTTCTTTTTCAGTGATGCCATTGATGTGAAATCTACAAGCTACAACAAATGGGCCAGATCATATGTTTGTTAAAACAACATATTTTTAGACTCAAATGCAGCTAGCTCACTCATGGTGATCTATGTTATTAGTTATGGATGGTTTGGTACCAAAATTAGTATACTTAAATGAGCTTGATTGAGTTTGGAAGGAGTGTAATACAGAGAGGAAAGGAGCAAAGAGAGCTAAGTAACACTAAAGATTTTTGTTAAAGGCATAGGGAAATAATATCTCATGGTTTTTCTTAAAACATAGGTGTGTGTGTGTGTGTGTGTGTGTGTGTGTGTGTGTGTGTGTAGTTTGAGTTATGTGATACAAGTTCATAATGATCCCCCTCCAGGAACCAGAGACTAACAATAACTCCAACGCTAAGCAAGGTAAACCTTTTGAGTTGTAGATTAGAAAACCCTCTCAGCAATATAAACTATTGCTTTTGTTCTTGTTGGTCTCACATAACTTAAAGATAAGACACTGTTGCTGAAGACATGTAGATAGAGACACAGAACTTGGAGGACTCTAGCAGGTACTGCTTAGAAGCCGCCTCTTGAGGGCAAACTCTCATAGTATCAGAAGAAACTGGGCAAGGTACTAAGGGAGAAAAGTAGTGTAAAGCTTGTGAATCACAACAGTTGCTAGCCTAATAATGCATTCCTAATTGTGTAAATGTGGCATATACATATATATATATATTAAGCTACATTCAATAGGGAAGAATTCATGCATGGTACTGTAAATATAGCCAACTACCAATGGTTTGACAGAACATGGATCCTAGAGAACAATCTAGTACTGCCATTTTCAAAATCTAAGTCAATACAACATTTAACTATAGTTCAGAGACCTCATCAAGGAAACTTCTTTTTGTAGCAGATGGAGAAGTTACCACAGAGACTCAAACCTGGTCAAAATGTAAAGGATAAGTGACCCTATTGTGTCCAACTCCATTTAGCCTAACTACAACACAACCCCTATATATCTTAAGGCTCAGGGAAGTCATTCAAGAAAGAAAGGAAAGATTTTAAGAGCCAGAGGATCAGAATGTGTGCTGTTAAATAATGTCTTTAGGCATGATCGGGGAGTTCCACCCACTATTGTAGCCTAGACAAGATCTGCATAAAGACCACACCACTTCGCATGCTTACCTCAAAGAGATGATTCAAGAGTGAGATCATCTTTGTAAACACAAGCATTAGTCTGTCCACACTGGGACTGGTCATAGCTGCCTAGAGCAATAAGGAGCCCAGGTTCCTTAGAGGAACACAAAGCTTAACCTTCTGCAAAAGCTCTCAGGGTGGCAAGGCTAGGAAGCTCAGAATTTTGAACTTCTCCCCTCCTGAAAACAATGTCTCTGAGTCTCAATTAGCTATGCTTTGCTTCCAGGGCAAACCAATGTTAAATTGGTACTGCTCAGACCAACAAGAAATGAAGATGAAGTCAGAGCCTGATTCCCATGCAAGAGCATGTTCATGCATATGAGTTCTGTGTGCATTCATGGGTATGTACTTAGAGCAGTGTGGCAGTGGTGTTGAGGGACACTTTTTTTGCGTGAACAACATTAGGTACCTATCTCTCAGATAATGAAAATTCATTGTAGCTTGAAAAACTTGGTCCCCTTACCCTGGCACGAAGGATTCCAAATAAATCAATTTCCTAATTTAGTTTTATAATGTGTTTTTTGATGAACTTTAAATTTATAGATACTCATTAAAAACAGTAAAGAACTATGTAGCATACCGAAGGAAAATCAATATCATTGCTTCCTAGATCACCAGAGTTAATTGTGCTAGGTCTTTTAACTTTTCACCTTTGAAATTCCTCATTAAAATAAAAATGAATGGATCACTATCTCCTCTACTTCTTTATACGTCCTGTCCATCATAAGTGAACTCCTAGTTTAGGAATCATTAGACATAAATAATCAGTGGGGTGTGGAGGCAGGTAGTAATAGTAATCAAGAGGGAAGTAGCAAGATTAAATCACTTTATTACGTCCTTGAAAAATTTACGAATTTTTAGCATATACAGTCTATTTAAGATTGTGAAAAAGATCTCTCTAGGGACTACAGGTGATTTCACACATTTATATGAATTCTTTAATCGCATATCACCAATGAGCATAGCACAGTTTTCTATTATTAGCTATTTTGTTATCATGTACTCATTGTATAGATAGTGAATTTCATAAAGAGATATTGTCACACATGTATTAATTACCTTTCTGGTTTCTGGGATATAGATAAAATGACGTAGCAAAAGGAAGAAAAAAGAGAAAAATATTATTTGGGCTCCTAATCTGATGTCACAATCTGTTATACCAGGAATATCTTGGTGGCAAAAACTCATGATGACTGATCACGTTGCATCCATAGTCAGGGAAACAGCTATGAATGGTGATACTCAGCATACTTTCTGTTATTCAGCGCAGGATGTCAGCACACAGAATAGTACTGCCCAAAGATAAGGTGGGTCTTCCTTTCTCGATGAACCTAATCTAGATAATCTTTTACAGGCATACCCATAAGCCAACCAAATACTGACGGTGCCTCTCAGGTATACCCAGAGGCTTGTCTCCTAGGAATTCTAGACCCTGTGGAGGTGATAATCAATATTAATCATCACAACATGTAGATAGTACACTTTAATACATATTCATCCTCCCATTACCCTCTATAATCATCCTCCCGTTACCCTTATGATCCCTTTATTATGCTTCAGATATCTCAAAGAGCACCCCCTTCTACTTTCCTATCTTTAAAAAGAGAAACTCCAAAATCTGAGTGTGATACTGTCTTTCTGCCTGGCTAAGTTTGCTTAGAATCATGATCTACCAATTTAACTTCAACTTTCCTTGCCAAGAAAGGATATATTTTCCTATCTGGAATATATAAGTACAGTTTATTAAATAAATCATTAACAGAGATGTGGTCAGCATTATGAAAATCCAGAGAAGATTATGAGAAATACAGAGCTCACTTAGCCCTAAGGATCAGGGGAAAGGAGGTTCATTTACCAAAACTAGAAAACCAAAAGAAAGACCAGAGAGAGCAAGAAAAAAATGTGGTCTTTGCAAAGGGACAGTGGCAATCAGTGGGGTCTTACAAAAAGGAAGGAAATAAATACTATCATTTCTTTTCCTCTCAGCACCTGTTCCCTTCTCTCTCAATTGGAATTCCTAAGCTAAGACACAAAGCAAGGTGGAAAAGAATGGAGAGGAGATCTGATAATACAGAAGGAGATAGTTTAAGATTAAACACTTGCCTTTCGTGTTAGCTAGTATGTTGCTTGTTGCCTCTTTAGTAAAATAAATCTATTGATATCTATTAATAATACTACCAAGGAGTTAGTAAATTTCTCCATGAGTCCTGATACCTTGAGCAAGCTAGTAGATGGTTGGTAGATGGATGGATAGACAGATGGATGTATTGACAGATTGTTAGTAGGTGGAAGAAGTCAGCCAACTTTCTATATTATCATAAATACATACTTGAACATGAAGTCTCTCTTTATCTTTGTACTATGGGGGGGGGGCAAGGGCCAACACTGAAGCAGTAGATTTCATATTGTCATTGGTAGCAAACAGGTATAGTTCAAGTCTTTATAATTTGAATAGGGGTATTATAATAGTTATTTAAAATGAAAAACAGGGAAAGAAATGGAACTGTTTGCTTTACTGCATCTCCATAATTCCTTTCCTTTTCTGTGACCATAACCATGAATGCATAATAGAGTCATTAAGCAGACTTTTAAATTGAGATACTGGGACCACAGGCCACTTAAGTCAGAACTCCTGAAAACAGGACCCGGGGGAGGGGGGGACTATTTGTCAAAGTTCCAAAGCACAGCCAAGTTTGAGAACTATTGATTTGCTCTCCCTGAGATCTATCCCTACAAAGTCCACAACTTTTCTAGTCCCCCTAGTAATTAACATTTAAAGGAAGCTAAATGCCACCTTGCTGATAATGTTGTATGTGATACAGATTGCAGAAATTCTTTGGTTTGAAGTCTGGGGAAAATTTACATATAAAGGAATAAAAAAACACCCAGCTTGTAAAATAACCTGTGTTAGTTGAGATTATTTGAATGCTTTCCTTTACTGCCTCCTTATCAGAATTCAAAGGGGCATGGAGCTTTTAGAACAGCCCTAGTGAGGAACACTTTATACTCTGTCACTGAAAAATGAAAGTGTTCATTTCCGCTCAGACAAGTCAATAACAAACAACTATTTTCTAGCAACTGGACCATATCCATCTATTCATTTCCTGTGCCTCATTGAACATCATTAGGAACATAGCGGGTTTTTAGTTACTCCCAACCCTAGTTACTGTAGAATTAGTCAATTACACGACAATTAAAATAAAAAACAGCAAGGAGGGTTTTCTTTTAAGCAATACTCAAAGCTTTCAAAAATTGGTAGACTATTTATTTATTTATTCATTTATTTATTTATTTTGATTTTCATTCATGATCACAATGTAGCTCCAAAGCAGATCATAGGCCAGGAAATAAATACTTTCTAGGGTACTTTTTTGCTTAAGTAATTATTTTCTTCTTATAGTAATAGATGATTTTGCAAAATTGAATCTTACCAAAATAAGAGAATATCATATTACTCCTATAAAAATATTAAGTGTTAACACTTAAAACATTGCAATAAAAATGAAATGGTTATTACAGAGCAGAGAAAGGGGTGTGGTTATTGGTGGTTTTTATATCTATCATAATGTCTATAATAAGCTTATGGTAATTTAATATAATAATCTATTAGCCATCGTGCTTCTGAGTTGGGGAATACTCTGACCCGATATAAATATTTTTCTTCACTTGTTTTGATGATATATTCACCAAATAACTTGATAAAAATAATTTCAATATCCACTGAGGAAGTCAAACATCTCTCTCACAAGCACACGTGTGTGTTGGGGGGGGGGGGCACGTGTAGAAGAGGTAGGTATAACTTGCTATTCTGAAGAACAAAATTTCTAACCAATAGAAAACCTTCATATACTGTGATTTTTAAATGAAGATAGATGAATATAAACTCTTTGCCTGCATTCCGGCTGTATATATTGACAAAGCTAAAACATTAAACTAGGGGAGAGGACCGCCCTGCACGTATTCTTACTCCTATTGATTCTAAAGCATTTAGGCGTAAGACCTGAAAAGCTTTTCTTTCTTCTTTTGTTTTTACTGATCAGATTTCACATATAGAATTAGACATGTCCAACAGACCAGCTTTATCAGCATGAGTCATGTCCCACCACACAACTTTCTGAGTTCAAAAAAATCACATCCTCATTTCAATACTACAGTATCCAAGTTGTGCAAAATTTAAGTAGTTTCATTGCTGAATTTGAGCTTCATATGTAAAGTCATATGAGGCAATGGGACATGTAAAGGAGCAACACATACGATACTATATATATATATATATATATATATATATATATACATATATATGGAAGATATAGATATCAATATTTGTAATCCATTCCTATTTCAGCACATAACTCTATTGGAATCACCAGAGACTCCATACAAGCCAAAAGTGTGTATAACATAGACAACTGTGAAAAGACATGCTTTCCACGAGAACCAAAGCTTTATTTCTGATAAAAAAAAAAGAGAGAGAGAGAGAGACAGCAGCTTCGCCAAGACAGTGCATAGCCTACTCAGTGTCAATAGGAAGAGAACAAATCTAGTCTCTCATCTTTCTTTGTTACATTCTCATTACTAGACCAAGAGTGGTATTGATCTGTGGAAAGATGCACTTGCTGAGGGCTTCTACAAGTTCAGAAATGGAGTTCAAGTTCTGAGACCTAGATGATCACAGAATAGGTTCAGTTCAATTCCTGTTCTCTGAGTTTGAAAAATGGAAAAACTTCCAGGATGATGGCAGGACTATCAGTTCATTTCCTTCTAAACATTTCTATCTTTGATTACTTTGTTTGGCTATAAAATGTGTATAATAGTAGCTGTAAGGTCTTTGACATTTAGAATCCACTATGAACATGCTGAGAATTCTAACACAAGATGTATATGAAGCGAGGGTCATCAAAGGTAAGTCAAGCCACTCATGCCTGGCTTAAGATATTAACTTGAGTATTTTATTGAAAAAAAAATTCAAACACATTTCTCTGCTTCGTTTTCAACCTCAATCATCATTGTCATTCAAATTTCATATGGTAGAAAGGTAAAACTCATTTTCATTTACAAAAATAGCTAAGCATTATGATTTGAATAGCTACTCTCAGTGTGTCTGAGTTCTTTAGCTATCAATTGAAAACCAAGACACGGCCTACTGAAGAGTCATATCTTATTTGCTACACATGCCTAGGTCGATAGGAAATTAAGAACATTAGTCACAAAGCCCTCTTTTCCCCTTAAGATATTCTCTGTTCACTTTTTTTTGATGGATAGGATTTATCACTTCTGCTTAGACAATGGCATGTCCAGCTTCCTTTTACTCTCCTTTTCCCTGCAAATAAAAATTAAATAGCGAATTACTGCATTTTATCTGTCTATGGATAACATAGGATTCAGAATTAGCTTCTGCTTTCCTAAGCCCTTACTAGAATTCCAGAAGACCATCTCAATTTTTATTTTCTTGGCCACACATATGTTTTCTTTAAGTGAAAGAACCCACAGTTATCCCTGCCAAATTGTAAAGTTTCTTTTGTGTACATTTATAATTGTGAGTGTTTGTGGGTTTTTTTTTGCCCCAATTGTGGTTCTCTTCAGTTACTAGCCCATCTTGCTGCCATTTGATTAAGCAATATCTTTAAGAAAAAATTTAAAATATCTTTCCTTTTCAAACACTCTCTATCTGCTTTATCCTATAAAATCTCAGCTTTGCCTTTTTCTATGGTGAAATTGATCTTTTATTAGTTTCTCCCATGTACATGTAAGCATTTTGCTAAAATAAATGAAATATTTTTGAGTAGCTATTTATACTATATTGGCCTTTCACCTGTGTCGGTAGCAGCAATATACTTGATATCTAAATTTACTCTCGCTTTCCTTTTGCATTCTGTCATTCCAATATTTCTTTCAACTGGAATTTAGTGTTCCAAGTTGCTTGTTCCCCTTACTTTTTTTCTGTACCAAAGACCTCCAGAAAACAAACGAAGCAAAACAAAAATCTCAAATCTATCAAAAGATTCTCATGAAGGGAATATAAGTAAAGCACAGGGTATATAAGTTTATATAAAATATAAAGTAAATGAATAAAGAAAAACATTAATGATGTTTGATCCTTCGCAGAGAAGTTTCTCATTTTTTCTACCAGTCAGATTGAACTGCCTTCTACTACATTTGGAGGGGCTATGTGTTCACATGGGGGGGGTATAAACAGATCTTTACATTAGGAAGAGATTTAAGAAATGACTGAAAACTCAAGAAATTTATTAATTTTTATATTGTTATTTGAAGTTAAGACATCAGTGGAACATAAGAAAAGAGAATGCATTTGAATATTAAACCAGAACACTCTCCTTTAATGTAGCAGAGGTACCTTGTGGGTGAACAAATATGAAATTAAATGTAAATCCAACATCATAGTTGGTTCTACAGTAAAATATACTTATAATTTTATAATAATATACATGGTCTTTATGTTTTCACATTTTAGAAATAATCTTTGACAAAATATTAGAAACCTAATTATATTTAGAGAACAAAGAAAAATATGTCCGCATAAAATTAAAAATAGAATTTATAGAATTTTGGAGAAGAAAGTTGATAGGAGAAATTAAGATACATGGAAACCCATTAAAATCCCCATTTCTGCACATAAAGGTTTAGGAGCTACTGTTCACACTTTGTAGAAAAAGCATGATTTAATTTTATTCTTTCTATAGGTGTTCTCCATGAGACTTAGAGTACAGTTAAGGCATTTCTTTACAAACTTATTATTGCATTTTACTGAAATGGCTTTACTTTTCCACTAAACTTCAAAAAAATTGCATTGAAAATAAAAAAAAAAATAGTCAATGGGGGAAATACACATGAGGGATACCTTAATAATTTTTCTCTGTTGGACATGGCAAAGGCCTTTGCCATCACGTGCATTGTAGAAATAGCATTAATAGAAAGGACAGATATAAGAGCAAGGAAAGAGATGTCTTGATTGAGGGAGCCATTTTGGGGTTAGCAAGAAACCTGGCTCTAGAAAAATTTTCAGGAATCCACAAGGATGACCCCAGCTAACACCTTAAGCAATAGAGAAGGAGCCTGAACAGGCCTTACCCTGTAGTCAGACTGATTATTATCTTAAATATCACCATAGAACCTTCATCTAAAACAGACGGAAACAGAGACAGAGACCCACATCGGAGCACTGGACTGAGCTACTAAGGTCCAGTTGAAGAGTGAAAGGAAGGAGAGTATGAGCAAGGAAGTCAAGGCCATGAGGGGTTCACTCACTGAGACAGTGTGCCTGAGATAATGAAAGCTCACCAACTCCAACTGGACTGGGAATCAACAAGCATGGAATCAAACTACTCCCTCTGAATGTAACTGACAGTTGGGGCAGACTGAGGGACCAATGACAATGGCACTGGGATTTGTCTCTACTGCATGTACTGGCCTTTTGGGATCCTATTCTCTTTGGATATATAACTTGATCAACCTGGATGTAGTGGGGAGGGCCTTGGACTTCCCACAGAGCAGGGTGCCTTGCCCTCTCTTAAAATTGGAGGGGGATTAGCGAAAGGTTGTGTGGAGGGAGTGGGAGGGAAGTAAGAGGAAAGGAGGAAGTGGGAATTTGGATTGGTATTTTTTAAAGTAATAAAATAATAATAATAATAATAATAATAATAAAAGAAATAGCATTAATATTACTCTTTGAGTTTTTTGAAATTGCTTACACTGGAACATTATATAAAGCTAAATTTTAATATCTTGTGTTATGTGAAGTTGGATTTTTACTTTTTAATATAATTATCAAAACTATTTTTTTCAAAATGCAACTTAACTCTCTCATTTCAGATACTGCTTTTAAGTTCTACTTTGGTATACTCTCCCCTTCCACAGATCTGTCTGATTGTGATATAAGTTACATTGACAAAGGGTTATTTGTTGTTTATCCTTAGAGAGTTTACTCTAACGACAATAAGGGTTCCATGTCTCAGAATAGAACATGTGTATTTTAAATGTCCTCCAAAAATTCTTCTGGCTCAGTATGGCTCCCTGGCTCTGTAACAGTAATAATGAACAGCAAAGAACTAAGAATGTAAACATTTTACAGCTTGAAACAAACCATTGCCAAGAGAGTTTACTATTGTTTATCCTATAGCATAAAAATGCACAGCTATAATAGCTCATTCTCCTCAGGAAAAAAAAAAGGAAATGTGTATTATCTGGGTAGAAGCATTGCACATTTAGAATCTAATGGACAAAAGACCATAAGTCTGCCTGTCATAACTATACAAGGAGAAAGGACAAGTTATTCAATATTTCTTAAACACTACCATCTATACTGCTATCAGGTTAACTTCAGATTAATATCTCTCACAACTATATGCCCTCTAGTTAATTTTTATGTTTGATTATACCATAGGTTATAGAAGAACATACATACCCAAGTAAAATTTCCTTCCAAAATTTAGGTATCTAAAAATATACTTAAATATCTTTTTTGTTTATTCATTGACTTTCCTGCTAAGTTAGTTCACAGAAATTTCTGATTTTGAACATCTCTGGATAATGAGAGCTTTGCTTTCTAACCAGGTACTTAAAGAGTGATAGGCTGGAGCAGTGGTTACATTTTATTAGTATCATTATTTCTGTCACTTTTAATATGAGGTTTGCAAGAATAAGTTATATTGTTGTCACAGGTGATCTTTCTTAATATCAATTGGATAATAGTATTGGTTTTGGACATGCATTCTGTAAGACTTTTTATAATATTTGGCATATTTTTGCATTTGGACTACAAAGGATGGCATTTTTAAGAGTACTATGTTTGAGCACTCTACTTTTTTTTCTGATGTTAATAGACTTCTTTTTAGGTTTAAATAGACTATTTGCCATATTTTTAACTTCTCTTCTCTTCCACCTTAAATGAAATTTCAACCTTCTAAATTGTGAATGAGTTCTTTTAATTTCACCAATATTTTTCATAATATAGAAATATTTTATATTTTATTACTTTAATATTTTATGACCCCTCCTTACATGCATGGGATAGATTATTATGACTATTATTTTTTTTGCTGCAGAGAACTTTTACTTTTGGTTTGGTATCTCTTGATGTCTCTACTCCACCTTGGAGATAAGACTTTAGACAGTTGACTATTTTCATAAGACAAATCTAATTTCAGCATGAAGATTTAGTGGCCTCTTGTTGGTTTAATTTATCATAGCGCTTAGACATGTACATTCTTATTATTAGTCATTATTTTTGTTTATGAGATATTTAGTATCATAATAAGATATATATGGGCTTTTGAATACCAATGTAGAAGCTCTGAATCTATGTTTGTGGTTTCGAAATTTTAGAAACAATTCATAATTTGATATTTGAAAGAACTTAGCTAATACTTTTTTCTTTCTTTCTTTTTGCTTTTGTTTTGTAAGACAGAATTTCTCTTCATAACAGCCCTGGCTGTTCTGGAACTCACTATATAGACCAGGCTGCCCTCCAATACACAGATATCTGCTTGCCTCTGTCTCTCTCAAGTGCTGGGATTAAAGGCTTTCACCACCACACGTAGCATCTGTCTAATATTCTTAATGGTATTTCTCTTACTCTTTAAAAAATATATCATGAAGCTAAGTATCTGTTCTCCTAGTTTTCCTTATGTCTAGTAAAAAACCATGAATCTTCTTTTATTGCAGCTTTGTTTTCCCAGATATTTAAAATTTGCTTTCTGAAATCATTAATTTTTTGATAGACTCTTTTTGTTTAAGAAATAACATATATATACATATAACCAAAAACTAGAATCAATGTTGCCCTACAGCAGTACTGATCTGAGTTGTTGTCAACACCCAGGGCCAATTTGGAGGACCACGGTCTGTTCATCTACCTCTGACCATGTCTGTATTCACAGACCATGGGGCACCCAAGGCCATGCTGATCTGTGTTGTTGGTATTGCCACCTCAAGCCATGGGGATGTCCAGGACATGACTGCTACCTAGAGTCATGTCTTGGTCTGTGGTCCTGTCCGTGACTCCGGTTGCCACCAAGGGCTCTGAGGATGCCAGGGTTCTGGCTAGCCACCTGGGACTATGCTGATTCCCTGGGGGACATGCTGCTGCCAGAGCTGCTACTGGGGCCATGGTGGCATCTGGACCTGAGCTGCTGCTGAGGACCATGTCTGGGTCCACGTCTGTGTGGATGTCCATGACCAGTGTTAGCACAGGGATCATTGGAACCATGCTGTGTTGAGCCAATCACTGGCCTGGAATGGCTGGTCCTGTTCCTCACTGGATATTGCAACAGGGAGCTGGCCCAACCCCTCAGGAGAGAGTTTGCCCCCTCTCCATAGGCATGCATGTTACCAGGCAGGCACATTAGAGCTGATCCTGTGGTCTAGGACACAGGTGAGTGGACCCTGAGGGCATGAGAGCAGGAGAGCTGACCCTGTCCCTCTTGTCTGCCATGTGGTGGCATTGGTAAAGGAAAAATGTCCCCCATCTATTACCACCTTCAGTGGGTGAAGGAGCTGACCCTGGGGTCACAAGAGTAGGAGATCTGGGCCCTGACCTTCACTGGCTGCAGTGCATGAGAAAGCAAACTTTGCTTCCTGCCTGGGCAGCACAATAGAACTGACCCTGTTGTCTGTGATGCCAGGGAGCCAGCCCTGAGGGTGTGAGAACAACAGAGTTTAACTGTCCCCTTAATCTGCCATTTGGTGGCATGGGCAAGGGAAAGACACCCTCCCCCTCTATCACTTGCTACCTGTGGCAAGCAAGAGAGCTGGCCCAGAGGTCAAAAGGGTGAGAACTAGCCCTGCCCTACACTAGATGCAGTTCAGTAGAGCTGAACTAGTTGTCAGGTCCACAGGTGAGCCAGGCCTGAGGATTTGAGAGCAGGACAGCAGACTCTGCTCGTCCCGTCCCGCCCTGCCCCTGTCCCTCTCATATTCTCCCTGCAGTAATCAGGAGAGAGGGTCCTGAACCCTGCCTGGGCTAAACAGTCGATCTGTTCCTGGCAATGTGAGTCGGGGGGACCTGGATATGAGGGCCCGAGAACAAGAGAACTGGCCCAGCTCCTTGATGTAGGCTGTATTGGGTGAGCTAATCAAGGCAGTGCTGGAGAGCTCATCCTGGTAGTAACTGACTAGGAGAGAAAGCTAGTGAGCTGACCAACCTAATTACCAGCCAGGGCCAGAACCAGGGCTATGAGTTGGTCCATCCTGGCATCCCCTGAACCTATGAACTGCTGGAACATGTGAAGGAGAGTTACCTACAGATCCAAAACAGCAGGCTCTCCATGACATGGGATAACAGAATATCCCAGAGGAGCGGAAGTGAAATACCATTATCTGTTGTGTAGCAGAAAGCAGAAGCCTGGAGTCAGACCAATTACTCCTGGCAATGACCATTTGCAGTTAAAGATGATTGGACTAAAGGGTCAACTGTGAGTTTCAACAGGCTACATTGCATCTTCCACAAAATTGTTCTTTTGGTTTTTGTTTTGCTTCTTTGTTTTGTTTTGGTTTTTCTTTTAAATTTGGTTTTGTTTTAGGGGGAGGGTGCAAGGGCAGAAGGCAGATGTGAGGGGACTTGGAGGTAAGTGGTAACAAAATGCATGATGTGAAAATCCACAAATAATCAGTTAAAGTAAAAAATGAAAGAGAAAGAAACTGAATTAAAACCACTAATAGAAGGGAAGGAGGGGGGACCTGGGAAACATGAGAATTGGGATAAAGGAAAGGTGGATAGGGGAGCACGGAACCACAATTCTTAGTAAAGGGAGCCACTTTAGGGTGGGCAAGAGACTTGACCCTAGAGGGGCTCCCTAGTGCCCAAGATGAGGTTCCCAGTTAGTTCCTTGGGCAGCTGAGGATTGGGAACCTGAAATGACCCTATCCTAGAGCAATACTGACGAATATCTTGCATGTCATCATAGAATCTTCATCTGGTGATGGATAGAGATAGAGACAGAGACCCACACAGGAGCACTGGACTGAGCTCCCAAGGTCCCAAGGAGGAGCAGAAGGAGGGAGAACATGAGCAAAGAATTCGGGACCACGAGGCGTGCATCCACCCACTGAGACAGTGGAGCTGATCTACGGGGAGCTCACCAAGGCCAGCTGGACTGTGACCGAAAAAGCATGGGATAAAACCGGACTCTCTGAACATGGCGAACGAGGGCTGATGAGACACCAAGGACAATGGCAGGGGGTTTTGATCCTACTTAATGTGCTGGCTTTGTGGGAGCCTAGCCAGTTTGGATGCTCACCTTCCTAGATATGGACGGAGGGGGGAGGACCTAGGACTTAACACAGGGCAGGGAACCAGGACTGCTCTGTGGACTGGAGAGGGAGGGGGAGAGGAGTGGGGGGGAGGGGGAGAAGGGTGGGAGGAGGGGGAGAAGGGTGGGAGGAGGGGAAGGGAAATGGGAGGCTGGGAGGAGGTGGAAACTTGTTTTTTGTTTATGTTTTTTTTTCTTCTTTTCGCAATAAAAAAAAAGAAGTCGAAATAACGCATTTTCAAAAAGAAAATGACAAAGAAATGAAAAAAAAAACCTGCTGCTGACTTACAGCTGGCCAATCTAATATAAATCAATAGTTTCTTATGCTCTCAGAGAATCATATGATTATATAATATCTACTTATTAAAAATCTCAAAATTTGTAAAATGGATTTCTGTTCTTATTACAATATAATTCATTTTTTTTGCACCAGGAACATTGTAACAAAAACAGGTTAGTGAGTTTAGCAGTCTTGCTCAGTGATGTGTTACTGACAATACATGCTTTTAAAGTGCATGCTTCATGGACTTTTCTCTCCTTTTTGCCTTTGCTTCACTCTGATTTAATTTGAATTTACTGACTCTTCTATAGGAGCTGGTATTTTTCCCCCAAATCCAGTGGTTTGCAACCTTACCTTGACATTATAATTACCTGGGGAGCTTTTAAACATCTCAATGATCAGAATGCTTCTTGAACCAATTAAATCAGAATCTTCTCAGGCAGGACCTGGGCAACTGTGCATTTTAAAGGCTCTTATGAAGTCGCAATAGCTGAGGAGTTCAGCAAAGCCACAGGAACACCAGAGCCATTAAAATATGCAGAAAGGGAAGGCTTTAAGATTAACATTTAAGGTTTATAAATCTTGCAAATGTAGCTAATTGAACAAATAATTAAATAAGTTAATCCCAGTATCTTCAAAAAGCACATTTACTTTTGTCATGAACTGCACCTCTCAATAGATTGTCCAGAATGTCACCCATTCAGGGAAACCACCACACTCACAAAATTTATCAGGAAAAAAATTATTTTATTCAACTGAGAATCTTTAATTGTCTTTTGGAAAATTCATCCAGCATCCCTTAAGCAATTTTTATACTGTATATACAGAAGTAATTAGGAATCTGGCCTCCAGCCCAATGCAGAATTGAAATAAAAACCCTCAAAATTAAATTCTGCTCGTTCATTATCTTCTCCTTTTCTTCTAAAATTCTTTTAAAGTTGTCTGCATAGCATAATTTAAAGTTGTTTTCATTCACACTCTGCATTTACTTATTCATGGAGTCATAACTTTAAAAAAAATTGGTTGAGTTGCCCAGGAATGTTTACTTCAGCATTAAAATAATGACGATCCAATTTAGTGTTATTTAGATATTGAATTAAAAACTAGTCTATTACTAATTTGTCAAAACTTATTTGTCAAAAGATAAAAGCAATTGTTATTAATCTTTTCACAAGTAAAAGCCATGCATTTTTCATATATTACTATAGCATTTTTAAGTACCCTGTACAACTAGAAAATCAATATAATCCTGGTCCTATAAAGAGGATTCCAAGCTAAGAGGAATATGAAGGCTACAGAAGATCCAGGTAGAGGAAATGAAAAAAAAAAGCAATCTTGCTGTGCATTGGTAACCCATGCTTTCATTCCCAGCATGAGAGAGGCAGAGGCAGGTGGACCTTTGTGAATTCAAGGCCAACCCAGTCTGCAAGGTTTCTCTGTGTAGCCAGGACAGCCAGGATACACAGAGAAACCTGTCTTGAAAACCA
Source organism: Microtus oregoni (assembly GCF_018167655.1). NCBI lineage: Eukaryota > Metazoa > Chordata > Mammalia > Rodentia > Cricetidae > Microtus > Microtus oregoni. Next base: position 19,943 of record NW_024544387.1, on the reverse strand, counting down.
AAACAAATGAAAAAGCAATCTTTCCCAGGAAGATGAAGAGGGCAAACTAACATCTCTAAATTTTAGTGTAATGAATTTGAGACATTACATGGTACAATTTATCTGCTATTTATGAAAGTAAATCCTATGTCTCTGGCCTATTACCATACTTACTGGAATTTAAGAGCTAAACAGGATGGATACACTCATCTAAAAATGTAGTAATAATTGGACTTTAGTGTATTTTTGTGCATATATATAAATAATACTTTCAGACATGTTTCTATTGCAAAAGCCACATTAAGTAAACTATGAAAGTATGTTTTAAGCATTGTTCTATTGCTATGAAGGGACGCTTATAAAAGAAATCATTTAAGTGGTGACTTGCTTACCATTTCAGAGGCTTAGTCCGTTACCATCATGGCAGGGAGCATAGTAACACACATGTGTTGGAACAGTAGCTGAGAGCTACATCGTGATTTGCTGGCAGAGAGGATGAGCCTGGCCTAGGATTTTGAAACTTCAAATTGTACCCACAATAGCACACTTCTTCCAGCAATGCCTCACCTACTCCAATAAGGCCACACCTTTAATCCCTGTCTAGTAGCACCACTGACTAATGACCAAGCGTTCAGATATCTGAGCCTATGGGGGCTATTCTCTTTCAAACTACAACATTGTATTCCTCATGTTCATAGGCGTGTAGCCATATCATAATTCAAAGATGCATTCAGTCCGCTTCAAAAGTCCCTATAGTTTGTAACCATCTCAACACTGTTTTCCAGTCCAGAGGCTCTTCTGGGATATATGGCAATCTGTTAAGTGTAATCCCCCATAAAATAAGAATCAAAAAGAATGTCACATACTTCCCACATGCAATGGTACAGAACTTATGTCACCATCTCACAATGCAGGAAAGGGTACACAGTGAGGAAATACTGCACCAAAGTAAGAACAACTAGCACTACAAACTCTAAATTCTGCATCTCCATCTGATAGCAAATAGCTCTTCAGATTTCCAAGTCCTTTCACCTTTGCTGACTGCAATATAGTTCTTTCTCTTGGACTGATTCACACCTGGTCTGCAGCTTTCCTTGGCAAGTATCCCATGACTCTGCCACCTCCAACATCTTTGAGTTTCCAAGACAATCCACTTATCACCTTCATAGTTCCAGGCAATGGCCTGTCCAGACCTCTATGTAGTGACATCTCAGATATACATCTGGCCTCAGTGGCTTTCCTTTGACACAAGGGGAGATTCCAAAAACCCTTTCTTATATCCTTGGCTCTGAAGTTAGAAGCACCACGTGTCTGAAGCTGCCAAGTTCTATTGCTTGATGGAGCTGTTGGTGAAGGTTTCCTTCACCGAAGAAATTCAGGCATATGAATCATTCCCTCAATCAAGATATCTCTCTCCTTGCTCTCATATCTCTCCTTCCCCCATTTCGACCATCCCATTCCCTCAAATTCTCCTCAACTCCCCTTCTCCTCCCTCTACCCCCTGCCCCCCTGCTCCCCTGCTCGCAAATTTTTGTCTGATTCCAATTTCCAGGTGGGTCTGTATATGTTTTTCTTTGGGTTCACCTTATTACTTAGTTTCTCTAGGACCCTGAACTATAGGTTCGTTGGCCTTTGTTTATGATTAGTATTCACTTATGGGTGAGTACATACCATATTTGCTCTTTTGAGTCTGGATTACCTTACTCGGGATGATGTTTAATTTTGTCCATTTGCATGTCTTTAATTTTTTTTGCTAAGTAGTATTCTAATGTGTAGATGTGCCACACTTTCTTTATCCATTCTTCCATTGAGGAGCATCTAGGTTATTTCTGGCTATTACAAATAATGCTGCTATGGACATAGTTGAACAAATACTCTTGTAGTATGATTGAGCATATTTTGGATATATTCCCAAGAGTGAAACCTGAGGTAGGTTGATTCCCAGTTTTCTGATTGAGGGAGCCATTATGGAGTTAGCAAAAGCCTACCTCTAGAAAAATGCCCAAGGGCCCTAGCCTGTTTGGATGCACACCTACCTAGGCCTGGATGGAGGGGAGAGGGCCTTGAACTTCCCACAGGGCAGGGTACCCTGCCCTCTCTTAAGACTGGAGGGGAGGGAGGAGGGTGAGTGGGGAGGTGGGAGAGGAATGAGAGGAGGGGAGGAAGTGGAAATTTTTGAATGGAAAAATAAATTTTAAAAAAGAAAAATGCCCAAGAACCCACAGGGATGAACCCAGCTGAGACCCTAAAAAATAGAGAGGGTGTCTGAACTGACCTTACCTTAAATATCACTATAGAACCTTCGTCCAACAACAGACGGGAACAGAGGCAATGACCCATATAGGAACACTAGACTGAGCTCCTTCCAAAGATCCAGTTGAAGAGTGGAGGAAGTGAGAGTATGAGCAAGGAATTCAGGACCATGAGGGGGTCATCCACTGAGACAGTTTGCTTAAGCTAATGTCAGCTCACCAACTCCAACTGGACTGGGAATGAACGACCATGGAAACAACTAAGCCCTTCTGAATGGGGTTGACAGCTGGGGAAGACTGAGGGGCCACTGATAGTGACACTGGGATGTGTCTCTACTTGCATATACCAGCTTCATGGGATCCTATTTTCTTTGGATGTAAACCTTGCTAAACCTAGACATAGTAGGGAGGGCCTTGGACTTTCCACAGGGCAGGGTTCATGGTACTACTTTCTTAGGGTTGGAGGGGTGGGGGGATGGTCTGTGGAGGGAGAGGGAGGAGGGGAGGGAATGGGAATTTGGATTGGTATTATTTAAAGTAATAAAATAATTTATTAAAAAATGAATCATTCTTCATACATCCATTGTATTTTCTCTTTATTGTAATTACTTATCCCAGTTTTATAGGATCAAACATTTAAGAAAATAAATAAAGCTATCATGTATTAGGAATGATAATGACTAAAGACATCTATGATTATGATAAAAGAACCCAGATGTCCATCAAAATCCCAGGAAAATATTCATTTGTGCCCACTTTCATTTATTCATACATTTAATAATCATTTATATAGTCTCTTATTAGCCATACACTATAAGCTAAATCCTGGGAATACAAGAGAAGTGAGCATACAATTGAGTTTGCTTTTGTCCGTTAAATTCTATCCAATTTTCAGGTGGTATTCGGTTGGTTGAATCGCCTAAATTTACCTTCTAGGATCATCACACTCACACTCTCAACTATTTCCCACTTTACAAAAACATCACACACACCATAAACTGAGAAAATTATCAGTCCAGGGAGGCTCGTTCCTTCAGTAGTGAAGAATTCCTATATTGTCAGCAAGATTTAGCTGACAGGCAATGAGGTAAAACGGCTACAAGCATTTCCACTAATCTGCAGCTTTAGACTATACCCCATCTTCTTTCAGGTGGAACACAGATGGATAATCAAAAGTTTTCCCAGTCCAGGACATACTAAAATCTTAGAAGGCCATCAAACTTCATATTTGACACATTCGTGTCTCTGACCCTAATGGATTACTTTACAGAACAAATTTCTCTAGACATATAACTCAAAGGGGAAAATATCAATATTTGAAGAAAATAAATGTGCTTGTATGTGATTCTACCTTATGATTCATTTGTTATTCCTAGGGTGTTCTCAAGCAGGGTAAGTGGACTACTTACGACAAAATAATCTCTAGAATTCTGACATCTTCTATTACCTTAGACTGATTGAAAATCAGCTTCTCTTCTGTTGAGATGAATTACGTGACAGTTACTAGAACAATTCTTCCCAGGGGTTTCCCCTTTCTAAAACCTTTCCCACCCCCAGTCCTCAGAAAGACAGTTTAGTGAGTTGCAGTCTATCTCAAGGCATTATTCATATAACCCAAGGAAATTTAGAAAGGCTTGATGACTCATTTGTAATGATCTGAGAGGTACCTGATGTATTCTATTCATTTTATTTTTATATTTCTTTGAAATAAATGTACTTACTGCCCTAAGGGTAACTCTGATATTAAAAAGAGTCACATTTATTACATATGTAGCAGAACCTATATGCCCAAAATAAAATTATTTATGAGAAACGTTAACACAAAAAAAGATGCTAAGCTCTTGGAACATCTTGCATGTTTGCATTTGAAACCACCTCCATCCAAATATTGATGCAGAATAAATAGCCTTTAGGAAAATTTTCAGAATGTGTTAGGATAAACCATTTTCCCAAGGCACTCTTCTGTGGCGAGAGAGTATTCAATAACAGACTTTCCTCTAAATGAGGAAGAGGTACTGCTGAAGTCACTTATGGAGGCTTATGTGTGTTCTGTGTCTTCAGCTTACTTCAGAGAAATGTCAGGTCATCATATGTTTCAAGTGTCTGAGTTAAAGTTCAGATCATCAATTTTATCCCACATTCAGTCAAAAGCCTTAGTCTCCTAAGAGGCTGGAATATTTTTCACAACCCGTAATTCACTTTCCCATGATTGCATCTTCTATATGAAAGAAAAACAATCAGCATTGTCTTTCTAAAATTTGGACATATGAGTTTAAAAATCAAACTTTTATAAGTGAATTCATGTACTTTTCAGACTGTCAATTCTGGCTACAAATCCCAGTCTTGGAAAACCTTTACTTTTTCACTATACATTAAGTTTCAGAAAGATAATCTTCTTAAAAAGCTTTGAAATTTCATGGTACTACACCAGTAAAGATTTCTAGTTCAAACTTAAAAGGTAAAGTAATTGTTTCAGAATAAATGGTCATATTTACAAGCAAACAATGAATTTTTTCTTTTACCAAACAAGGTTCTAGTGAATTCATCATTTAGTTAAAAATGAGCATTGTGCCAAATATATAAAAAGCAATATTATCTCATTCTATATTTTCCATTTCTGGAAAACCAATCAAGTAATATAAGTCAACCACAATTCTATGGGTTTGCCCCTCTTTACAATAGTCTGAGGTTAACAAATTTAATTACCACCTAGGCCAACATCCATGATTTTGAGTTGACCCACCTCAACATACAACCTATTATCTACTGGAGAGTATGAAGGTACTGTGGAATCATAGCTACAATATTCTCATGACTGGGAGCAACAATAGGATATCCAAGAGGAGTTTTGGTGAGGGTCTAATATTGATGTTGTACCAGAAGCCAGAGCCCTTGAATAAGACCAACAACTCATTGTAATGAATGTGTACAAGGAAAGCTGTTTGAGCAAGTGAATATACTGTGTAACAAACTGTAGCTCCCAAAGCCATTACAACAAAGTATATATATATGAGGCAGGAAAGACTGAGGAGCAAAGTTGAGTTTTGTTTTTTATCAATTTTCTTTTATTTTTTGTAAATGATAAAGAATGATGTTAGGTAGCATGTTGAATAAAGTAAAGGCAACCAAAACAATGCCCTGGATCTTGAAGTATCAGGTAGTGAGAACAAACAGGACATCCCTAATTCCATAACACTAATGATCCCCACTCAGACCTGATCTTTCATTCTCCCTTTAAAACACCATGCCATCCTTACAAAGTGAAGTAGAATTCACTCCGCTTTGGCCTCTGTTTCCATACTGGGCTAATATGACTGAGTGAAATCTGGTCTCACTAGTTTAACTGATGTTCCCATGCAGTTGGTCCTTAATTTGTAGCCGACTTACTTGGTTTCAGGTTGTCAAGATTGCAGGATTATCAGCACTCATTTCTCAAGACCCTAGCTGTAACCAATTTATCTATTCATCTTTTCTAGAATATAGCATGTTTTATTAAATACCTTTTTAAATAGTAGGGCAAGTTTTACTACCTTTTATGAGTCAAGGGCTGGAAAAAAATGCCACAGTTTATATGGTTACTACATTGCTTAGTCAATTTATTTTAAAGGAACAGAATGATGGGCCACATGTCCATTAAAAACAAGCAAAATATCTTTTAAAGATATTATTGATCAGTTCTCATTATACTCAAATAGAGAAAAGTAATAAATACTCAGAAGTCACAATTTTGAGAAATGTGGTAAGACTGATAAATACACCAATATTCTATGAGTCTGGATTTAAAATACAGCATATGGGCTGGGTGCATTCATAACTTACAGATGTTTTTGATCGTTTTACTCTAGGTGTTATTCCCACAAATGTAGAGTTTGAGCTGCTTGAATACACAGACTACATTCGAAGTAATGGGATTAAGACTCAATTACCTTTTCTCCATTTTGACAAACTTCCTCATAAATCTTTTAACCTAACCTTTGGCACCATACCCCCACACAAATCTTTTTCATTTATTTTACTAAATAGGCAGTTTCCCCCGGGTTCCACTCAGGTTAGACAAATGCATTTATAGACTTTTCCTTCGAGTTCATCAATGATCTCAATCAGTGACAGGAGTACAGCTGAATCTTTCTTTCAGAGTTACATTTATTTATCTATTGTGTGGACTCCAAATGCCATGGCATATAAATCCTGCATACCAAATACAATAAGCATGCATGCCACAGGGAAATATGACATTTTATTTCAATGCTTCCTTTTGTTTAAGTGCATATAACTGAACCTCATGTATTTCTTAAATAACACAACTTCTTTCATGAAATTACTTGTAATAATAACAAATGTAGGAAACTACACAAAGTAAAATAGATTGCAATTCACCTCTCTTCTTCAAAAATCCAGTGTAAACATAAGTTATTCCATCTCAGATTTATTTATTTTTAGTTTGGTTTCCTTAGTTTGTGACTTTTCTTATTATTGCTCTATTTTATCTTTCATGGGAGCATGGGAGATACTCATTTACTTAATTACTTATTTACTTTATGCCTCATGTTTTCTTCTTATAAGGAAAGTTTTGTTATAAGAAAAGTTTTGTATATAAGGAAACTATATGTGTGTGCGTGTGTGCATGTGTGTGTGTGTGTTGAATTTTTTATCTACCTAATAAAAGTTCTTGATGGTGTAGCTGCTTCACCCAGTCTACTTTCATTGAGCACTCATTGCCATATGTTAAGCATGCCTAAAACACTTTATGTTCTGATCAACATTTTGACATTTTAAGTCCATTAGAAAATTCTGATAAGGCAAAAAAACAATGGGGCAATGCTTGTCTTATAGAAGTTATGAATCTCTGTTAATTATAGAATGAAATGTTAACACACACATGTAATATCAGACTATGGAACATAGATTGCTGTTAGTTTATTTTTTGTTTGTAATATTGTATATGTGCTCATCATGTGTCTGTGTAGGTAAATGTGCCACAAAATCCATGGAGAAGTCAGAGGAGAGCTTTGTGGAGATGATTCTGTTCTTCTACATTTATCTGAGTCAACTGGATTCAGGAATTGAATATAGGTCTTCAGGATTGTGAAGCAAGTACTTTCTCAGTTGAAGACTCTCAGGAGCCCTGTTTTTTTTATTTATAATAAAGAGTGAGTCATGTTATAATGGCTCTACAATTGACATGTTCTCTTGTTTATTATTTAGAGTCACTTTCGAATTATATGAATATACAAATGGAATGGTATACATATAGCATGTTCCCCAAAGGTTCATGACTAAAGGAGTAGCTCTCAGTTTAATGATATTGAAAGCTAGGGGAACTACTATGATCTGGGACATAGTGAAAAATGATTGGAAGGAACGTGGTTGCCGAGAGAAGATTAAAATTGATCACTTAGAATGACGTAGATCTTGAAAGAATGGATAAAATCTCCTAACTACGAATTATGATAAAAGAGCAGCACAATCCCTGCCATATCTCCTTCTGCTTTCATTATTTGTCATACTTCTCTGTCCCCTAGTCTCTCCCCATCTCTTCTCCTAGCATTTTTCCTTCTTCCCTCTGCATAAGCATGAAATGCTATATACAATTTGGTGATACAATCAGAAGAACATTTTTACGCTTTAGATGCATTGCTGTTTGAACTTTCCATTACACGAATTCTGAAAAAATACACTTATTTTCTTTTTAATTTATACAACAGATGGTAATTTTTCATAGCAATACAAAATGGACTAACACATGTACCTTGACTGTTAATAATTTCCAGGCACATTTACATCTGTGTCTAAAATCCCTCAGCTGTTAAAACATGCCTGTAATGTTTGAGAAGAAGAAAGCCATTGTAAGTGTGAAAATTTACTTGGATTAGTAGTTGTTCATCTTTAGAAGGCCACATTTTTCTGATTTTTTTTTTATTGAGAAAAGGAGAAAAAAAACAAAAAAACAAGTTTCCACCTCCTCCCAGCCTCCCATTTCCCTCCCCCTCCTCCCAACCTTCTCCCCCTCCTCCCCTCCTCCCACCTTTCTCCCCCTCCCCCCCCTCCTTTCCCCCTCCCTCTCCAGTCCAAAGAGCAGTCAGGGTTTTCTGCCCTGTGGTAAGACCTAGGACCTCCCCCCTCCGTCCATATCTAGGAAGGTGAACATCCAAACTGGCTAGGCTCCCACAAAGCCAGCACATTACGTAGGATCAAACCCCCGTGCCATTGTCCTTTGCGTCTCATCAGCCCTCATTGTTCGCCATGTTCAGAGAGTCCAGTTTTATCCCATGCTTTTTCAGTCACAGTCCAGCTGGTCTTGGTGAGCTCTCAATAGATCAGCTCCACTGTCTCAGTGGGTGGGTGCATAATTTATGGCAATAAAATTTTAGACTACAGGTGCTTTTTATATACTGAATAATTTGTGATTTGGAAAAATAAATAATGAAAACAGGTTGTTTACAACAGATTTCTATATTTTTGCAATTGGAAAATGCTGATAACTTAGCAAAGATGAAGGAAAATGTATGATTATAATTAACACGTTAGTGTTTTGTGAAGTTTTAATACAGAAAATCAGTGGAATAATTAAGTTCTCACAGTGGATTTATAACACAAATTTACTGAAAGTAAAAGTATGTCATTGTTCTAAATCCATGTACAACTGCAGATAGTTTATATTTACATTACATAGAACACAATTTCTCTTAAACAATTTTGTTGAGTACACTAATGTGGTACATTGTATTGTATTTCATACTTACATTTTACTTAATTTGCAGATAATATTTAATGCTTTATTTGTTCTTTATGCACAAAAAGTTAGCCTTTGGTCTTATATTAGTGCTTTTGCGAGTAATTTATAATGACAATAATTTTAATTATCATATTTTAAATGAGAATTATTTTTAGAAAGATAGTGCAAATTACCCTGTTTATCACTTGAGCTTCAGAAAATACTAGACTATAACAGATATCAAATAAAATGTTTTACTACCAGGGAAATATGGTGGTTCATAGTAGGAAAATATTAGTTGTTTACTCATACAATAAGGTTGAAAACTTTATAAACTTATTACTTTATTCAAACAAAACACATCTTACAACACTGTTTAGCAGATATTAGTCATATCCATTATTAACAAATCAGAATTAATTTCCTGTGTTAGATATACTTGAAGGCAATATTACTTCAGTAGCAGCCAGCATCAGTTCCACTATGGTTGAGTTAGTGTAAAAAGTAATCCTAGATGACAAAATGTATTAGAACCAATGAATCTTTTATACAGTATTCTAAGGAGTTTAACCTAAGACCTGAGTGAGAAGGGAATGGTAATGACATGGTATATAGTCTGTCAGTTGTCCTCCATTGATTAATAACATCTCTGAAAAGACATTCTTCCAAAAAAAGAAATCAGTGTTCTTAGAACATGTATTTATATAGCATTTTTAAGGAGGTTTAAAACAATTATACTGCTATATTGGACCAAACTTAGAAATATATATATATATATATATATATATATATGTGTGTGTGTGTGTGTGTATGTATGTATATATATATATGACTACACACAGCACATACTACTAAAAATACATATATGTTCACTATACTTTGAAATTTACATACACACTAAAAAATCTGTGTCAAAAGTGAAGACAGTTGACACATAAGAGCATCAACACAGTTTTATAAAGATACACAAGTGGAAAATAAGGATGATGATAAATTATGATGATAGACCACAAGGCATATGATTTTGTCTTTTTTATCTGGGAATGATTGGACATATTCATTGTTAATGTAACTTCAACTATCTAAGGGTAAGTAAATTTGTCATAGTTCATTTCCATTTAATATATGATCATTCAATAATTGTGAAAGTTCTAATGAGGACAACTTAGACACCAAAATTTTCAGAATTAAAATTTTTCTTCAGATACAAAATAGGTTCGGATTTAGCATCTTGTTTAATCTCCTTTTTCATTACTGCGTACCTATCTTAAATTGCATTAGCTCCATATTAAATTATCAATAAATGTTGTTTTGATTAACTTTTAGCACAAATATAGACATGTTAATATTTTCTGTTTCCTTGTTAATTCCCAATAAATATCAGTATAGTAAATACAATGCCATGTTCAGTAGTGCCATATGGATACAATGAACACAACTTAGAAGATCCTATTTCGTCAATAGTAATGTGAATGAGAGGAAACAAACAGAAGTAAGAAGACATCGAGCAAAAAGAAGAAAAAGGAAAAAATGAGAAACGGGGGAGGTGAATACAATAGAATGACCTTTGAAACATTTTTAGGACATAAAAATACAGTGCTTATATTATTATTCTTGGACTGGCAACAGCTTCAGTGGGCATGATTAAAAGGATTTCCTATAGAGCAAGCAGCTGAAGTGTTTATAGCAGAAGTTCAGTACTATGTGGAATTTGCATTAAAACCCAAGAAAGCAGCTACTTTGGTATCACATTTGACTCTTGGGGAACAAGATCCATGTATAAGTTTGCAGTAGCCTTATTAAAACCGTTCTCATTTTTTGAGACTGAGTTTTTTTTTTCTATTCCTTTCTTATAACACAATATGACAAAAAAGATGGCATGGCTCTATTGCTATCCCATGAAAATGAGTAGGAAAAGGAGCAGATAGTGGCATAGAGGTTGCTGGTGGTGCAGGATACAGGACTGAGGTGAAGTTCCTATCTAGTGTAGCAACTATCTAGTGTAGAGTATCTGTAGTATAACCGACAGAGATGTAAAAGGCCCTGATGTCAGCAGGCAACAGCAGAATTAAGGGATTTGAGTATCAATTCAAATGAGATATTGCATGAATGATAGAAGTCCTACAGAGACAATGAAACAAAGTGGATCGGGAAGTAGGTGATTGCTGCCAGGATCTTACAGATACACACGGAAATGCTAACAAGCTATCAAAATTACAGCGCTGAAGCCAACATAACCTATATACAGGCTTTGAATGCCAAATGCAGGTAGCATGATAACATTCATGAACTATTCAGAAACTGGCTTTTTCCATGTTTTTACTAAAAACAATCCCTAAACAAATAAAAGTTAATGCATTATTTATTAAGGAATGATTCTCTGATCCGTATCTCTTTAATCAACAACATAAAACCCTATTATTTCTTTTAAAGGTAGTGAATTACTTAATGTCTTATATTGGATTGTCCAGGATCAGATATGTGGTAAAAATTTAAATCTATGGACAATAATGTCTCAGTGATCATAGAAACCATCAACAAGGAAGTAGAAAGATCGAGAAGCGGGGGATAGCAAGACAAGGCACAACAATGAGAAAGTATTGAATATGGAAAGCTGGGACTCAAAGATACTTGTGACCTCTGAAAATGACCACCACGTTAGTCCTTTTTGGAGGATAAATTTCAGCAGCTTTATTTTTACATTCTCATCTATCAATAACCAAAGAAAATCACTATCAATTCAACATTTCAATGTATAACCTTCTCCCATAGTTTCATATGTATCAGGGAAGACATATGTTTCATATGTATCAGTGCTTACAAGTAGAAAACATCCTGCAAAATGGGACATCAGAAGGAACATTGACAGTCTGCTAGATGGATGTTGATTACTCTATACCAATCCTAAGGGCCCCTTTTCCTGTCTACCACAGTTGTTACAATTTTGTTGCTTTTTCTTCCTTAGCTAGTGCCTCATCTTTTTACATTGTTTTAGAAATAAAGTTGAAAATGTGAACTAGTTTGAATGAGCAACATGGAGATGTGTAAAGGGAATAAGAAGTTCCTAATTAGATGAGACTTTTATGCATGTTTTAAGATGGTGCCTTGTGACCTGTTCATACTTGCCAAGTTAGCTTTTACTTCCCTATTTTTGTGTCCCCTTAGTAGCTTGAGTATTTTACTGCTGTGTCATTCTTCAAACATCTCAGTACAATTAATTTCATAAAAGATATGATTTATAACATATTATCACTTTATTGTGAACCATAATTGACTATCTTTATTTTAGGTATTACTTATTACCTACCAGACTCATTAAATACCCATCAAATGCCTATTTGTTGAATATATATCAATATTTTCATTGACATTAATCATTCTGTTCAATGCTACCTGCAGAATCTTCTTCTACTAGTCAGTTTAAATGCCTCTACTTAATTTTCTTCAGATTTTGAAAGAGAGTTTGTTTTCTGACAGTTATTTTGTTCTTCAGATGCCTTTGCATTATTTTAAAAAGAAGAAGCTATTTCTGATTAAAAGAAATAATGACGAGAAGAAAATCCTCATTAATTTGGGTTTTGAGTGAATCAAATTGCTTCTGCATGAGGAGGAATGAAACCCTTAATAGCTAGAGAGTTCCCCAGATATTACTTCAAGAGATATTATTAACCTCCGTGTGCTATAGAGATAATACTATATGCAGTGAGCAAATATTTTGAAAATAATGCCATTTGTGAACAGGAAATGGTCACTGATGCAGAATGAATATACCTCTCTCCAATTCTTATGTTAAAAATCCCCAGATTCCTAACCACCAAATCAACACTAAAATGTGAGGGCTTAAAGAAGTGATTAGATACTGAAAGCATGACCCCTGAGAATGGAATAATACCAGTATAATAGATACCCCATGCACTGGACACCCTTAAGGCTAAGGCAGGAGAATCATGAATTTAATATTAGCCAGGGATAGATGAGAGGAGAGAGAGAGAGAGAGAGAGAGAGAGAGAGAGAGAGAAAGAGAGAGAATGCCCTTTCTTCTGTGTGGACACAACAACAAAAAGACTATTGTCAAGGGAAAGCAGGCATACCACACACATAACCTCAAAAAATCTAGTTCTTGGATGGTAGAACTTTATGTTGTATAGAAGCTACTTGATTTTACTATATATATATATATATATATATATAAATGAATACTCATAAATATTGGTATGTTCTACATTTAGCTCATTGGTTCTTAAGATGAAACGGTATACACAAACTTCAAAATGAAAATACATTCATGTGCTTGAATGGATTCATGTACTTGATAGATTTTGAAACTGCCTTGAAACTTTACTGCCTATATATGAAACTACTAAACAGCATATACAAAACCAAGCAAGACAGTCTTATGTTTTTCAGCTCAAGCATGCATTGCTTTATTCATTTATGTATTGACTGATTTATAGGATTTTAATACTAATAGACAGTTTACACATATTTTTAAAATCTACATGTCCATACATCTTCTACTTTTAAAGCAATATATGGTGCAGAGTGGCCACATTTCAATATGGGATACTTTAAAATATATGAAATTTTGTATTATGTATTACCCTCTACCTATGTACACTTAGATTACCTTTCTTCCATTTTCTTGCTTTCCCACTTCCTAGATATAGGGTGTGTGTGTGTGTGTGTGTGTGTGTGTGTGTGTGTGTGTTACAGTGAAAACATTTGTAAAGAACACACTTCTACTTTTCATTATTTTTCTTTAAGGACACACTTCTTGAAGAATATGCACATACACATGTGACTTTACCTTTAATTTTGAAAAGGAGGTCAAAAGAGGTGTGCTGACTAGTTTACATCTACTTGGCATAAGATGGACTTTTCTGGGAAGAGATAGGAAGAGATATCCTTGAATTAAGAAAATGCCCCACCAGATTGGCTTCTAGGCAAACCCGTGGAGTATTCTCTTGAGTGATAATAGATGTGGAAGTGTAGTAATATGGGGCGGCAGGGCTGCGTCCCCCACACCCGGCCGCCCACATGGCTAGCTTATGCTCCGAAATAACAACACACAAACTGTATTCTTTTAATCACTGCTTGGCCCATTCTCTTCTAGGCTAATTCTCACATATTAATTTAGCCCATTCCTAATCATCTGTGTGTAGCACCCCAAGGTGCGCTTACCGGGGAGATTCTAGCCTAGTCCATCCTGGGTCCGAGCTTCATCCCGGGAGCAGGGCATGGCGTCTCTCTCAGGCGTCTGCTCCCGCGAGGAAAGCGGTCGAGTCTCCGAGCTCACTTCCTCTTCCTCCCAGCATTTTGTTCTGTTTACTCCTCCCACCTATCCTCTAACCAATAAAATGGGCCAGGGCAGTGCCTTTATTAGCCAATGACCTTCCTCCATCATTTCCCCTTTTTCGGTTTAAACAAAAAAAAAAGGATTTAACATAGCAAAATTACATATAACAAAACAGTTATCAAGTAAAAGTTACAATAATCTTTATCATAACTAAGGAAAACTATAACTATAACTAACTATTCTTAACTCCATCAAAGACTCCAGAAAGATATAATATTACCTAAGTAAACAAGAACTAAGAAACTTTTAAAACTCTAGAAATGACAGAGACATCTCGCTGCCTGGACAGTCACCCAAAGTTCCTCTGTACCGTTGGGGCATCCATCTTCAGCCTTCAGGCCCATGGTATCCAGCAGACATTTCCATAAAGCAGGAAAATTCAAAGTCAGTTCAGTCACTATCTGTTGTGTCCTGCAGAATGTCTCGCAGACTCTTTCATGAATCAGGAACCCCGAAAGATCATCTCACCTTAGGCAAGTTCAGTAGTCCTCTCTCTGCAGGTTCTCTGTTTCCAGTTTATGCAATAGTCCAGGCAAGAGCAGTTTCTTGCCCAAATGGCTATCAAACCCCATAAGGTGCCTCTTCGATGCCCATCTTCCTCTTGAAGTAGATTGGTGCTGCCAGGAGCAGAGTGTCTCATTGTCATGAAAAGTCCTCAGTTATTAAAACATTAAATGTCCTATTCAGTAATCTTTGAAAGACATGAAGAATGTCTATCTAAAATATATCTCTATATATCTAGAAAATCTAACTAACATGACTACAAGCTTTACTATTATTGATGATTATCCATTAACAACCTATATTTCTCAATTATACAGTACATATTTTAATGAACTACACAATCACAATACCTTAATCAAAATCAGAAACACTTATACATATAACAAAATTGACCTTAAATTTCTATCAATAAAGCAAAATCTATACTAATGTAAATTATTCATATCTATATCATATCCCCCTTTAAATGTAAAAGGACGTTTATAAACCATATTTGGGAACATGGGCGCAGTTTTTTCTCTCCAAACTGCTTCCTGCTGAATGGGGGCGTCGTTAATTAGGTCTTTCATGGTATAACCTGTGTGCTAGTTTCATCTCAGTTGGCAGTTGAGCGAAGCAATTTTCTGAAGATGTTCACTGCAACCCTTCAGGAGGGCGTGGTCCATCATACCAAATCGGAATAGAAGAAATGAACAGCGTCTCATCCTCTGTGAAAACAAAATAAGAAACTCCTTTCCAAAGCATCATGTCCTTAGATCCAAATTTCAAAGTTAAGGCATCAAAATATCTATGTCGGATTAGTTCAGCAGCATTTATCAATAAATATCTTTTAGCAGCTGTTGCTTCTTCCTCAGCATTCAAACAATTCAAAGAGAGCATAATAGCATACAGTATCAAGATTCTCTGTGTATTTTCCATCTTTGTGCAGCTTTGTTTTAACCTCTATTTTGTTTATTTTTACTTTTAACTCTTTGCTTTTTGAGACAGGTTCTCTGTATCTTTGACCTGAATTAACTCTGTAAACCAGGCTGTCTTTGAACTCTCAGAGATCCGCCTGTCTCTGCCTCCCAGGCATTTGGGATTAAAGGTGTACACTACTACACCTTGAACTCACAGAGATCTGTTTGTCTCTGCCTTCTAGGCACTGGGATTAAAGGCGTGTGCTACCACACACACAACTTTCTTCCTTTTTTTTTTGTTACTTTAAGAACTTTAAATTTTAGTCTGCATATATTTTTAACACACTTCAAACCATTTAGAAATTTTCTTTGTCTTTGAATCTCTCTTTACTATATATCTCTCTTTTTCTGACCACACCAGCCTTTAAATTACTGAGCAATATGGGTAGGATTAAAGGCGTGGCTTTGCCAGCTAGATCCAGTCCATTCCTTAGCTTTCCAGCCTCATGGCTGAGGTACTGGCTGTAGCCAGCAAGCGAGCTTCAGCAGCCTGTGTTTGCAAACCGCAGGGACCGCCTGCGTAAAAGAGTCAGAGTTTGTCCTGGCAGGACAGCCCAGAAAGCCGGCATTTTTAAATGGCGCAGCTTTTTTCCTGCTATGGCTGAAAACCGAAAAGCATGTGTTCAGCTTTAACCGTTTAAGTGTTTCGTGGCAGGACCTCTTAATGAGCTGCAGGCTTTTGCAGCTAAAGCTGAGTCAGGAAGCCTCTCTTAGATGACGCGCCCACTTGCCTCTAGCAAGCAGAGCAGACCTGAGAACACAGCGAGTCAAGTTGCCATCAAACAAATCGTAGCACTTTACTCCAAATGCTCTATTCAAAAGCTCTGTCTCCCGCAGGAGCCAGACAGAGATCGCAATGGCGGCACAGCCCCAGGAAGTTGCGATTTAAAATGACAAAGTGGTTTTTCTGCTACTGTTGCTGAATCAGGAAATCTCTCTACAGCACGACACCAACAAACAGCAAAAATCTGTGTTAAACTCTCTCTCCCTTATTTTTAAGCCTTCTCAGGTTTTTTAAGTGGGTTTCGGCTGTCCACATGTCTGGGCGCCAACTGTAGTAATATGGGGCGGCAGGGCTGCGTCCCCCACACCCGGCCGCCCACATGGCTAGCTTATGCTCCGAAATAACAACACACAAACTGTATTCTTTTAATCACTGCTTGGCCCATTCTCTTCTAGGCTAA
Organism: Microtus oregoni; assembly: GCF_018167655.1. NCBI lineage: Eukaryota > Metazoa > Chordata > Mammalia > Rodentia > Cricetidae > Microtus > Microtus oregoni. Next base: position 2,994 of record NW_024544387.1, on the reverse strand, counting down.
TTCTCACATATTAATTTAGCCCATTCCTAATCATCTGTGTGTAGCACCCCAAGGTGCGCTTACCGGGGAGATTCTAGCCTAGTCCATCCTGGGTCCGAGCTTCATAGCGTGCGTCTGCCCAGGAGCCAGGAGCAGGGCATGGCGTCTCTCTCAGGCATCTGCTCCCGCGAGGAAAGCGGTCGAGTCTCCGAGCTCACTTCCTCTTCCTCCCAGCATTTTGTTCTGTTTACTCCTCCCACCTATCCTCTAACCAATAAAATGGGCCAGGGCAGTGCCTTTATTAGCCAATGACCTTCCTCCATCATGGAAGTGCCCAACTCACCGTGAGCAGTGCCATCTCTGGGCTGGTGGTACTAAATGCTATAAGAAGTCTGAGATAGCCATGGAGAGCAAGCCAGCAAACTGCTCCAGGACCTTGCTTCAGTTTCTGCACCCCTGCCACCTCTTAAGTTGCTGAAACTGATAATTTAAATTCCTGAACAATTATTTTCTTAGCAAAATATATATTATCTTTTTTCTTATACTCTCTATTTTACATAGTTTTCTACCAATTTTTCACTAACTTTTAAATCATAGTATTCAAAAGTTCTAAATTTTGTTGCAAACAGTTTACAAAGTTTGTAAAACAAAATGGTATTTTCTCTATTGCTTAACTATCAGATTTAAAGAAAAGATTTTTAATAAGCAATTTTATTTTGAGAATTATTTATTTATTATGCATACAGTATTCTGTGTGCGGGTATGTCTGCAGGCCAGAAGAAGGCATCAGATCTCATTATGCATGCTTGTGAGTGTGGTTGCTGGGAATTGAACTCAGGACCTTACAGAAAAATTTTTATTTTTGCTTTGTGGCAAAATGAGAATGCTAGTATTAATGCTGCCAATTTTAGAAAAATTGTTAATGCTTTAAATAACAAGGTGATATGCTAGTAAACTATTATCAATTAATAAAATGGTATTTTCCATAGAATATTTGTTGAATCTTTAAAATTCTAAAGATACTTGGCTTTACTTGCTTCAATCAGTTAATTTTATATATAGGCTAAATTTTCCAGAGCATTATGTATTATCTGCTACTGTTGTTATGTATATCCTCAAATATGTATATTGCTCAGTTCTTGAGTGCCATATTGAACTATAAAACGCAAGCTAATGCTAACTAATTTAGTAGCCTACTTTACAGGATTATTGCTTCCTCAGTACATTTAATTCCCAAAGAAATTCTTTAATTCCCTCAGAGGTAAAAATAACATTCAACTATAAATAACTCGGAGGAGATGAGATGATTATGATTATGAAGCTCATCTTCATACTATTTTTAAATGACATTGTTTGACATTATTTTAGTGGTGTAAGGAATACTCTTTAGAAGAATGTTTTGCTGAAGGTATCAATAATATTAAAATCAAATGGGCATTTTAACAATATAAATGGTAGTTCACCACATCTGTGCTATATTTTTTTGTGTTCATGATAATGGGCATTCAGCTGGGATGAGATAATCATATTTCATTGAACATGTGTCTGATATTCTCATTTAAAACTCATTTAAGACTTACTTATACAAAGTGGTATCTGAGAAAAGAACTTATTCTTTGTGCGGCAAATTTCAAAGGAAAGTAATTTATCAATTAAAATATTATTAGATTTAAAAAATAGTACTAAATTATTTCTTGTTTTTACTATTTGTATTTAAGGCTCACACCATTAGACTGAACCCATGCCTGACAGTGCTCAGGTAGCTGAGAACCAGAGACCAGATCACCCATCAAACTAGGATACAAAATTCTGTTTTGCTAAAGAAACATAGCAGTAAAATGACTTGCAATGACATTCTGCTTTATTACTAGCACAACCCTTTTTCAGAGAAGGTTCCTCCTTCAGGAAATGAGTGAAAATACAGAGAACCAAAATTAGGCAATGTACAGAGATTGAGAGACCTAGGAACACTCAGTATTTTTTTAATTAATTTATTTATTTATTAAAGATTTCTGTCTCTTCCCCGCCACCGCCTCACATTTAACTCCCCCTCCCCCAATCAAGTCCCCCCTCCCTCCTCAGCCCGAAGAGCAATCAGGGTTCCCTGCCCTGTGGGAAGTCCAAGGAACCCCCACCTCCATCCAGGTCTAGTAAGTTGAGCATCCAAACTGCCTAGGCTCCTACAAAACCAGTAAGTGCAGTAGGATCAAAAACCCATTGCCATTGTTCTTGAGTTCTCAGTAGTCCTCATTGTCCGCTATGTTCAGAGAGTCTGGTTTTATCCCAGGCTTTTTCAGACCCAGGCCAGCAGGCCTTGGTGAGTTCCCAATAGAACATCCCCATTGTCTCAGTGTGTGGGTGCACCCCTCGAGGTCCTGAGTTCCATGCTCGTGCTCTCTTTCCTTCTGCTCCTGATTTGGACCTTGAGATTTATGTCCGGTGCTCCAATGTGGGCCTCTGTCTCCTTTCATCGCCTGATGAAGGTTAATATTCAGGAGGATGCCTATATGTTTTTCTTTGGGTTCTCCTTATTTAGCTTCTCTAGGATCACTAATAATAGGCTCAATGTCCTTGGTTTATGGCTAGAAACCAAATATGATTGAGTACATCCCATGCTCGTCTTTTTGGGTCTGGCTTACCTCACTCAGGATAGTGTTTTCTATTTCCATCCATTTGCATGCAAAATTCAAGAAGCCCTTGTTTTTTACTGCTGAGTAGTACTCTAATATGTATATATTCCATACTTTCTTCATACATTTTTTCCGTTGAAGGGCATCTAAGTTGTTTCCAAGTTCTGGCTATTACAAACAATGCTGCTATGAACATAGTAGAGCATATACTTTTGTTGTATGAAAAGGCCTCTCTTGGTTATATTCCCAAGAGTGGTATTGCTGGGTCCAGGTGTAAGTTGATCCCGAATTTCCTGAGAAACCGCCACACTGCTTCCAAAGTGGTTGCACAAGTTTGCATTCCCACCAGCAATGGATGAGTGTACCCCTTTCTCCACAACCTCTC
>NW_024544386.1:0-35884 GCF_018167655.1 Microtus oregoni | reverse complement strand
ACTGTCCACCTTCACTTAGTTTTTCTAAAAACAAACAAAAAACAAATGCTTTTCTGAATGGCACCCCAAAGGATGGATTTAACTTTTGTTTGTTTGTTTGTTTCTCAAAATATGGCTTCTCTGTCCTGGAATTCACTTTGTAAACCAGGCTGGCCTTGAACTCATGAAGATCTGCCTGCCTCTGCTTCTCAAGGTCTGGGATTAAAGGTGTGCACCACCACTGCTCGGTTGTAGCTAACATGTTTAAGGGAAGCATAATAATACTAGAGAATAACATGAACTTTTCTGCAAGTTGATTATTAAAATGTAATTGGTAATTTTCATTTCAAAAATAGAAAAATCATATAGTCCAGCTCCTAACCAAGAAGCTATCATGATCCGATATCTGCTGGCAAAGGAAAAATCAACTTCCTTCAATAGAATATCACTGTCTGTCAACCACAGTCAACGGCTGGCCCCATGCCTAGTGGTAGTGGACCAACACAAAATGTTCCGTGTTTTTGTTGTTGGGTGTTTTTTTTGTAAGCACCTTTGTTTTGTTTTGTTCTGTTTTGGTAAGACTTTTTCTCTTATTAGTTTCCTTCCTTCTTTTGTGTGTGTCTGCCTGTTTGTTTTTATTTGGGGTTTACCCCACCCCTCCTTTGGATTGGTGTTTCTTCCAGGGGGGGGCGGAAGAGGGAGAGACAGGGAGAGCTTAAAGTTAGTGGGAAGAATATTGGAGTGGGACAGGAGAAAGAATACGATCAAAGTATTGTATGAACAAAAGTAATTAAAAAGGAAAATGTCTGGTTAGATAGTTCAATGGTAGATCACTTATAAAATGAGATACTGAATGATAACTTGGTTGAAAGGTAGAGATTCTATTAAATAGCAATATTTTTAAAGTTGCTGCTCATTCTTCTTGCTAAATGATGTTCAATTCTACCCTTATATCAATGTTTCTTGAACTATATTAGCAATCTTTTATTAGAGTTTGTGAATTAGAGATGGAGATTTAAAAACAAAAATGAAAACCATTAATTTTGCTTCATTTTATAATTGATTTATTCTGATTTTATAACTAATAATGTAAATGAAAAATTATATGAAAATAAGCAACTTAATCTCCTCTGTTGAACTAGTGTCAATACAGGAAATATATTTGAATGAATTCTCTACTTGTACATAAGCATAAGTTTTAATTGAAGATACCTATATTCCTTTTAAATTGTATTATTTTAGCATTTATGTGTGTGACGTGTTTTACCTGCATGTATGTTTGTATGCCACATTTCTGCCTGATACCTGTGGAGACCAGAAGGTGTTAGCTCCCCTAAAACTAGAGCTGTAGATGGCTGTGAGACACCATGTGGATGCTGTGAACCAAACCTGGATTCTAGGAAAAAAGCAGCTAGTATATTTACAGAGCCACATCTCTAGCTTCATAATCATCAATTGAAATCCCCTGTGTATTTGTTCTTTCTTTGCTTCTCTTCTCTAGTTTTACTTATATTTATCTTTAATTCCCATTATTTTACTTTATGGCAGTGCCTTTGGTGGAATTAGGGTGCTGAAAATTGAACTCAGGGCTTTTTACCTTCAAAGCATACAGTCAACTACTAATCTATACTGGCTGTAGCTTCATGAATAGCTATCCCTTGCTCATCACTTCTGTCAAAACCAGCATCAGGTAACTAATAGAAAAAAAGAAACCCTTTGAAACTGCAGAGAGAAGGGGGGGGAGAGAGAGGGGAGAGAGAGAGAGAGCACAATTCTATGGAAAGCTTCAAGTTTCACAACAGTGAAACAGTGAATAATCTTGGTATTTATGACTTAATATGAAACGAGAAAAGTTATAAATATCAATGTTTTTAAACCTTAGTATGAAAAGCTTTTTATGAATTGTCTTTCTCTCAAATCAGTTTTGCCAAGGTGAACACATTCCCCACAAACTGAAGACAAGCCAAGATTATTCACCTAAGAAAGACAAAGAGCCCACTATGTGGGCAATCTCATGAAGAAATAGAGAAATACACACTGGTTCATTAAAGCATGTGTAGGAAAAGTAACATGGAACATTGAATATTTTTATCTACCTTACTTCACAAAGCAGGTATTGTCTCTTATAACACTTCAGTCACTACCAAAACACTCCTCATAATCCAATTTAACAGCTCTTTAGAGGCACTTAGAAATGATCATTAAAAAGCTCTTTGTCTTTCTTAATGTGTTCTTTAGTGAGTAAAAACAATTTGAACAAACATTGATCTTATTTTTTTTTAATTAAACCACCTGGGCATAGTAAGTGAGAAAAGGACATAATGCAATAATATTGCAACCCTCTTGCATGTTTATCCACTATCAGGTGCTGATTGATTGAATATCTATAATAGTTTCAAAAGTTGAAAATGGCTATAATTCAATTGACATATAATAGGTAGCACATAACAAAAATAATCAAAACGAAAACCACCACAATGTGATGTAAAAACATAATTATAATTTTACAAGCATGAATTGCAATAATAATCAAAGTTTGTCAATGTCACCAGGAATCTCTGAAATAAGATTTTCATGATCATATACAAAACCACATGTAAAACACTGTCTGTTGGGACACTGTGATATAACACAGGGCATTCATGGTATCCTGAGATTCATCTTTAGCATGAAAGTGTTGAACAAGAAGCAAGTAAACATGAAGGAATACAAAAGGAAAAATGTAGTTGGGCCTAACCAGTAGTGAATTTCAACTGTCGCTGACTATGTTTGTGTTCTTAGTATACAGTTTTATAGGCTTTCAACACCCTTGATCCCTTACAAGTGGGGATTCCATTCCTAGATTGAATAACCATCCTCAATTCTCTCATATTTTCTCATAATTTTACTCTTAGTATATTGTTCTAATTTTTCTTCTGCCTTTACAAATACTTCGACACTCCTTTTTTCATTATGTTTTGAAACTCTTAAGTATTGAAAATAAATCTTGATGTTCCCTATCTTAGCTGTGCTATTTCGAGCTTTCTTTCCTTAAAAACTAAGCTTCATTAAATTTATCTGCAATCATAAAAGGTAAAGGATTGGTCTCCCTACTCATATTACAGTTATAATTTCTCCTAACAGAACCAAGTTGCTTACTTGGCCCTCCTAGGATTGGATTATTTGTGTCTTCAGGCTTCTGGAATCCACCATATTTGAGTTCAGATTTTGAGTCTATACCTTCAGCCACTTTCTTTTTTTTTTTTAATTTATTTATTTATTAAGGATTTCTGCCTCGTCCCCACAACCGCTTCCCATTTCCCTCCCCCTCCCCCGATCAAGTCCCCACTTGCTTCACTCACTCCTCTCAGTCTACTAGGTTAAGTTTGTCTTTTTCCTCTCTCAGGCCCAGAGATACCATTTATACTTTGCTGTCATATTCTTTGCTAATAATACAACTTGACATCAATACAAACTTGGCAATCAGTCTTGATTGCCTGAAAATGGCACACTGGACTTCCAAACTCTCATTGATCTTGACAAATTTTTCCACGTATGAGCAAATGGTTCAAAATTCTACAGGACAGTTATTGTCTCTCTGATGCTTAAGGGAAACCCCTTCCTAGTGGCTTTTCACCCAGGCCTTTCATGTGGGTCTCCACTTTTCTACTGGTTTCTACAGTCTCTTTTCCTCTAACCCAGCCTTTTCCCCCTTCTTTAGACTATCTGCAACGACTGCCCCAACCCCTTCTTTCTTTACCCCACACTAATTTCAGGGTAATCTTCCAGCACAGGACTGGCAGATAGATTTCACACATATGCCACTTAACAAAACACATAAATCTCTTCTTACTATAACAGACACCTTCTCAGGATATGGAGAAAATTTCCCTGCTATGGCGGAAACAGCAGAAATGGTCTGTTCCCACCTCATGAATAATGCTTTGCTCAGAATTGAACTTTCTAGATCCATACAACCAGAAACTAGCCTGGTATTAATCGCTAAAATCACCCAGTTTGTTCAAAGGGCCTTAGCATTACAGTGGCCTTTCTACATTCCCACCTACCCCAGTTCTCAGGAATGTATAAATGGCTAATAGACTCATTAAGACTCACTTTTCAAAGTGACCTTCTCAACTTCACCTTTCTTGAACTCAACTCCTAACTCTAGCCCCAACTCATATTTGAGGCATGCTCTGAGTTCCTCCCTTCCTCGACCCATTTGAGCTAATATAAACTGTCATTTTGCTCTTGAAAAATTTACCTCTGCATTGAGCTCCACTTCGTAACTAATTACCTTCTTTCACTCTTTTTTTTAATTTATTTTTTTATTGAAAAAATTCCTGCCTCCTCCCCGCCTCCCATTTCCCCCCTCACTCCTCTCCCCCTCCCCCACTCCTCCCCCCCTCCCCCCACTCCTCACTCCTCCCTTGTCCCCTCACTCCTCTCCCACTCCTCTGCCCCTCCCCCTCCCTCTGGAGTCTGAAGAGCAGTCCAGAGCAGTCCAAATTCCCTGCCCTGTGGGAAGTCCAGGTCCTCCCCCACTCCATCCAGGTCCAGGAAGGTGAGCATCCAAACAGGCTAGGCTCCCACAAAGCACAGAAAACTTCTCCAGGACCATACTGAACATGCCCTGCCTCAATCCTCCACTGATCCTAGCAAGAAAATCATTTTACCCAGTGCCTGAGTTTTTCTGAAGGCTTCTCACCTGCTGGCTGTCGGCCCGTACTTGGATATGGTCCTCCTCACCATACCTGCTGTAGCCGGATTTCAGGGATTGATGGCCAGGATGCATCTTCTGTAGCTTAAGTGGTGTCTGAACACATGACCTCATAAGTACTCTTTGCCACTTGACAGGAAAGCTGAAGCCTAGGGTCTCCCATATAACACCCATCTCAGCATTTGGAATCTTTCCTTCTAAGGGGCTTAGTCTTCTTTCCACACTCCCAACCAAGAGGACTGCACAACATGCTTGGAATTTTCAAATGTTTGCTGCATAGCCCTCCCCTCCCAAAGCTCCTTTAGTTTACCTTCTGTCCTGAAGCAGGATATGCTTCAGACATTCACATTTCTTTTGACCTCTATGCAGCTTGTTCAGTCAATAGTGGTTTCACTCTGTCTCTTCCCTCCTTGCTGGCTCTAAATGTATTTGGATTTTCCTCGGAACCAAACAACCAAACCATAAGGCTGAGACCTCATGGGAAAAATTACTCATTCTGGGGCTGTAGATATGGTTTTTTTCTCTTCAAGCTGTGGGTTAGAAACCCCAATAACTCTCACTCAAACTTGACCCTGAAAGGGGCACAGTGATCTTCACTATCCAAGAACCCTAGGATGACAAATAGGCCTAGGGGTTGAAGGGTTTACCTATATTGATTTAGAAAGATTTGGGCCTTTCACAGACAAAAAGTTAAAAATTTTAAATCTCCTCAAAGGGGATCTGCCCACTCCTGCTGATGCCATAGCAGAGACCATACAACAACCATCATCCAGCTGAAGCTTTGAAATCTCCAACATCAGGACCTATCTTCTGCTGCCACCTCATGGATGGCCATTCGAAATGACTTCCTGAGAATGTACTGTGCTTACAGAGATACTGATGAGTCCCTCAATGCAACCCCATGCATCTCCTGGTGGCCATCCCTTTCACAAAAGTAACTCTAAACTTCACATTCCATAGCCCTGAGACCATTTCCTCCTCTCCTCTCTGCTGGTACCTTCCTATCCTCCAGAAACACAGCTGATTGCCTTTTCAATAACCATCATCCACCCCACTCTCCTTCTAGTCTTGGCAGTATGTTAACACCTTAATCTCCAAATCCTAACTAGCTCCATAAGGAATCTTCTTCTGGTATTGGTCTAGTCTCAATATGCAGACACCTTAATCTATGACTCATGCCATCCCCACTTCATTACGTGTTCAACTCATCCTCAACATTGAAAGAGAAATGAGCCATTACCCTCCCAGTCACAACTGGAATAAGTTCAAAAGCTTCAGTATTGACTAGAGTCCTGTGTCCAGGATCCTGGGCTATAGTCTCCATCTATCCTAACAGATAATCCACTCCATCTAGAAGCCAACCTCAGACCTACAAAGTCAGTTCACCTTCCTAGCCTCAGTGGCCTTATAAAACTCTCAACTTTCTGATCACTGAAAAGGAAGGCTCCTGTCTTGCCCTCAGTGAACAGAATTGGTATTACATTGTTAGTTGGTCAAATGGAAAAGAAGATTAAAACATCTTACATGAATTGGCTTGTAAACTATCGTCTTCAAAGGCTGACTCCAATGTAAGATTCTTGCTATGATCCTCTTTTGGGCACTGATGACTCTTACCCCACCTAGGCCCACCTTAACCCTAACCCTGTGTCATAACAATAACTGTTTCCTGACCCTTTAGAATTTGTTTCAGGGAACAATTACTGAAATGACCCAAGGGTCGGTGATTCTTAAAGAGTTTCTTCAGGCTTCCTACTGTCTACTCACTGCCTGACTCCCCACCTTTGACTCATTTCCTATATTTCCCACTACCCCTCCGACACCAATCCTGCTCAGCCAGAAGTAGTGATGGAAGATAGTTCTTGGCCCTTTTGTCAACAATAGGCTGGAATGTGAGGTCACAAGCAGGCCTCTAGAATGCTGTGCAGATGACAATGGTTAGCCTGAGATGAGGAAACAAAAAATTAACCCGGAGGCAGTCCGCATAAACCTTCTTATCAGATAATTTTAGTTTCGTTTTTCTCCCTAAATGGCCAACTGCCACAGGTGCCTGACCATAACAAGTACAGACTCCTTTCCAGAGGGGCAAAGCCCAATGACCCTGTTTTACCCAAGATATAGAAAAACCTTCCAAGAGGAAGAATCTTTCCTAAAGCCTTCAAAAACCCCATAAAGCCTATTCCTCTTCTAATTGGCCTATTGCTACCCACTCTTGTCAGACTTCCTGGCAATTTGTTTCAACAACCTCGAAAAAACTTTTTATACCATAGAGTGGTCAAGTTCAGTGGTTTCATGGAGCTCTCTTACACAATTGTGAACTTGATTATGATTTTGATGTGCTAATTAATACTTTCTCCCATTCTTGAAAGCTGTACATGTACTTATTATTCAAATATAAGTTTTTTTTTTTTGGTTTTTCAAGACAGGATTTCTCTGTAGCTTTGGAGGCTATCCTGGAACTAGCTCTTGTAGACCACGCTGGTCTCAAACTCAGAGAGATCCACCTGCCTCTGCCTCCCAAGTGCTGGGATTAAAGGCATGCAGCACCCTGCCTGCCAAGGTTTTTTCCATAAAAATAGAAAGAAAAAAGACTCATGTATCATGTTTCTAAGAATTTGGAATCTACATGAAATATCAGAGCTCTATATTACTGGATCAATAGTATATTGAGTATAATAACATATTAACTATCTCATAATTTGAAGAGTTGAAAAGACCACAAATGATACAGTCATAGTATGACTAATTCTTTATTATGTTGTATTATTTTTTTCATAGAATATATTTTTATCCTGTTCTTTCTCTTACCCCAACACTTTTCCAGGAGTTCTAGATCTCCCTACCCACATAGCGTCATGTTTTTTTTTTCTCTCTGCCTTTCCCAAAACAATAAAAACAACAAAAAAAATCAAAACAGACAAACCAAAAGATGAAAGAAAATCAACGTGACAAGCAATACCCAAACAAAACAAAAAGCATACACAAAAAATATGTTTTACGTTTACCAACTACTCCTAGGCATGAGGCGTGCCCTGCAGTATGGTTAATATACCCAATGACACACTGAAATAAATTGGTTTACCTTTCCCAGCAGGTATCAAATGCAAATAATTTCTTGGTTAAGGGCATGACATTGTGTCTACTCAATTTTACTAGTTTGTTTCATTCTAAAGGAGATTAAGGACAGTATTGGCTAATGAAGTTATTAAGCAAAAAGAAACAAGAAGAAACCGCGAGAGATGCTGTGATGAAAGCAATAAGTGACTTTGGTGAATATTCAGTAGAAGAGGAATAGGATCAGACTTAGAATTCATATAGAGCTCTTGTCATTGCCTCAAGAAAGGAGGTAGGGTGAAAGAAGTAACTGAGGATTCCAATGGAGTGATGTTTTTCATTAATCTTAAGCTTTAACATACTTTAACTGTAGCTATGATTTCACAGTCAGTTTTCATTTGGCTCTCTCTACCCTGTATTGGGGAATTATGCTGCTCACAGAAGCTGTAGTCAGTTTCATGCACAGAACATCTCTCAGTTGCCTAACACAACTTAGTGAGCCGCTGTTGCTGAAGACATTTTGATTGTAGAACATAGAGAAATCAAGTGGACACTGTACTAGAACCTTTCTTCCTGCTAGGTAGCTTTAATATCATTGAAAAGTGTAATGCCGAATGCTGGTGTTGAAAAGTCATCAGTGCACTAACCCAGTGCTAGAATTTTATGCTACAACACCAACTCTCTAAGGCAAGGTGTGCCTATTGGGGAAATAGCAGCATGATTATTAGGAGGGAGGGGGCAATCAACCACTTTTTTCTTAGACTGCAAGCTCAACAGGAGGAAATTGATGCCTGGTATTGTAAACCTGGTCAAAAACTCATGACTGAAGATGCCATAGGCTCTGACTGGTGAGCCAGGTGGCTACTCTTACTATTTTGTAAAGTGGTTCTCTTGTCCAATTCCCTACTACGTGCATTTAGACCAATAGATTAGTGTGACTTCTAACATTGGTTAAAGAAGCTTTGGTTTGTAGTGTGCTTCAGTTAGTGCAGAAAATCACAACTCATCAAGATGCTCAGAAAATGTTTCTGTTGAGTGGTTATTCCTAAATGGGACATTTATATCCTTCTCTGGCTCTAAGGTTAAAGGATTATCATGAAAGAGGAGGCAAAAGAATGCAAGAGCCAGAGGATCTGGAGAGATTTTTGGAGAGCTTTCTTATGAACTTGCTTTAACTGTTGAACTCACAATATCATAGCAGTCATGGTTACCTGTGGAGGACCAGGGTTAACCCTACCTACATTCAGTCTGGACAGAAGAACAGTTCATGAGGGTACCATGCATAGCTGAAAAGCTATTGGCAACTAGTGACTACACAGGAAAGGGTAGATACTTTCTTTAGCGCAGTAGCCACTGATAAGTTGTACATATTCCGGTAATGATCCCAAATCTATGTTTTACAAGCAACCCAAATAAAACTGAGTTATTTCGAAATAATACAGAAGAGCCATGAGTAGCGGGACAACTTGTTGGGAAGTAAAGGGATTTCTGAAGTAGTGAGAAGGGGATATAACAGAGGAATGGGGGAGATAAATGGTCAAAATACACTACACACATGTAATGAAACTGTAAAAATATATATTATAATGTTTCTTAAGGAATATTCTCCCCCTTCACTCAATTGTTCATTAAATGTCCATTCTCACCGCAGAGGTTTCCAACTGTTCATTATGTTGTTTTGTATGTCCTGCATAATTGTTGCAGGTAGAAGCTACTTATCTAGATCCAGAAGACCCATGACATGTATTCTATTCTATTCACTATCCTGCATTCTATAAAGTCTGACCTCTACATGTGTGTTGATTTTGTGTGTATATGTGCATGTGCACGTGCATGCATTTCTTGATATAAAATATTATTGGGATTTTTTGTCAAGCCTGTTCCTCCTAATTGATATGTATCTGCTAGATAAATGATCATTTACAGATTCGGATAGATAGATACACAGATAGATAGATGGAGATAGATAGACAGATATGAATTTCTTCATGTGTATATGCATGCACATGAGTGGTAGGCAACACATCATGTTGAAGTATCAACCTGAAAACTAGGCATTCTCAATGCAGTTCTTCCTCTCCTCAGATTTTAGTGTATATTAGAGTAACATGCATGAATCTATTAAAACAAATTGATAGTTTCTCTATATGATTATACTGGTATACAATGAACTTTGTTTTGAGAAACTCAATTCTAGGCTCAGGTCTGTCACTGACTGTATGGCATATACTAGTAGATAAAGAAATATGCATAAGTATTAATTCTTCATATAAAATAAAGTTAATAATACTAGTCTACTTCCTAAAGGTACTGTCTACACTCATCCTCTCAAACTCTTCATCTAGGATATACATATAACTATGAAAAATGCAACAATAATAAAACTGGAGAACTTAAGAAAACACTACCAAAAAATTAGCGAACATTTACCTTACACTTTCCTGAGGCAGAGATAGAAAAGAAATTATGGTAGGTTCTTCAGCTGTTATCAAATTAAAAGAAGGAATTTAATCTAAAGGTTTGTAAGAAGATTGTCAGTCTAAGAGTCCTGGGTGGTCAAGGAATGAAGAACTGAAAGTAGAGAACTCCTGAACTCAGATAAGAAACGAAGCACATCTGTATTCTTTTTAATCACTGACAAATTCCCCCCTTCTTTTTTAATTACACTTTGCATTTAGAAATTATTCGTAAAATCTGAAATCTTCACACAAAGAATACCCATGGATATTATATATCACATGACATTTTCAAATGTCCCAATGTACTCATTACACTCATCTTTTGGAAGTAACTATGGTCATTAGGTTGTCTTCTGTGTATTGTTTATTAAATATCAAAAGTCACATAGCATATTGAAAATTATCATGTGTTTTAGTGATTGTATTTTTTCTGGTTGTTTTTTTTTTGCTAACCATGTGTATTATATATTCTGTGTTTAAAACAATATTATACAAAGCAGTCCACAGGGAACTCCAGACTGATTCTGTGATACTCCCGCACAACAATGGTTTAGAAATTGCCTTAGTTGATTTTGTCTTTGTGGATTTTCCAGTTTTCAGTTAATAGAAAACTAATGGACTTTTGTATTAAGGATACTTATATATATTTTATAAAATAACAGCATTTCATGTGATTTTTCTTGGTATTGCTTTAGAGATTTTGACAGACAATTGAAATTTAGTACTTCAAAATAATAGAGTCATTTATTGAATTTATGGATGCTATGTGAAATACTTAGAGTTAGATATATGGTAGTTTATAAGTGGAAAAACAAGTTTGATTCTACACTTTTAAAAGTGATTGCTTTTAAAATTTTTAGGTATGTAGGTTGGAAAAGAGTTGTAATGCAAACTTGAAAATGCAAGAAGAGCTTTAGTGAGGTAATATATCAGCTGTGGGAGCCCTGACTTTTAGCTGAGCCTCTGTAGGGTGTAAGATGCAAGAATAATCCTGCTGATTTGCATCCCAATCATATTTTAAATTTATGGAATGAAGCCATTCTGTAAGTTTGATGTTTGAGTCTTCCCTTATCTTGGAAAAGTCTTATAACTTAACAAACTCTCATTTTAGCATCCTAATAATTGGATCACATATATAATTTCACAAATTTGTGGAATTTAAGTACCCTACATAAAGTGCAGATACAGAGAAAGTTAATATTATTGTGGTGCTTGATGCAGTTATAATCTTAATTCTCAAACTCCACAACAGATTTGAAACCTAAAATTGAAAAATAAGTACACAAATGTTTAAGGTAACACATGATGACAAGGAGGAAGATTTGAGGTCCAGGCAGCCACATAAAAAGCTGGAAGTTGTTCAAGTATGTCAACAGGGTGTGTGGTGTGTGAGTTACTGGGATGAGGTACTACATACAGGATGACCCCTCGGGCTAATTGACCATTAAACCTAGCTAAAACTAGAGCTCTTTGTTCAGCAAGAGACCCTGTCTCAAAACTCAAGATGGAAAGTAATAGAGGAAGGAAAATCTCACGTTGACCTCTGTATGCATGGACCCATGTAGCTGTATGCACACGCGCACACACGCACACACACACACACACACACACACACACACACACACACACACACACCACATTCACATCCACATCACACCATGCCACAACAGAAACAAGAAATATGAGGATAAGGCAAATTGCCAACTGAAAAAACCTCTGGATACAGATCTGCCTTCCCTAAGATACGATGACTTGCACCATTTCATGGGCTAGGGAAACATCATTCTTTTCTTTTCCTAGATTTCTATTAACATATGCTAATTTTACTTAATGGTCTTCATTTTGATATCTTTACACACATATTTCATCAGATTCACCTTCTTTTTAACCTTCTTTGTCACCCTCACTCCTAATTACCCCCTTCCTCTTCTCAAATAGCTTCCCTTCTATATTCATATCTGTTTTGTTTTAGGTCACCTAAAGAGTTTAAGTAGGGTTTCTTATATGAGCATGAGAGAATGATTCTTTAGAGAGCATCAGCAACTAACCAGTGGCTACACAAAAGAAGAAAATGTCTCCCCAACCTCGGTAGCTTCTAATTGCCTAGCAACCCTCAGGGAGTATGAAGGACTGGGGATGCCTTTCCCTCAGCAACTATCATTGCTTTTAAGGTCCCAAGTATGTATTACAAAAGGAAAATATTATATAAAAATATAAATTTTTGCTTATAAGCATTTTCAATATTCACAGAAAAATACTAAATATTCTACTATTTAAGGATTTTTTTGATAAAATTTAGTAAAGTCTATCATTTTACTAATAGAGAAAAAACAGTAACCACTCTTTTGAAAAGGATGTGACCATGTCCTGCTTCCAATTTCCAGGAAAATCTATATATGTTTTTCTTTGAGTTCACCTTATTATTTGGTTTCTCTTGGCTTGTGAACTATAGGCTCAATGTCCTTTGTTTATGGCTAGAGTCCACTAATGAGTGAGTACATATGATATTCATCTTTTTGGGTCTGGGTTATCTCACTCAGGATAGTGTTTTCTATTTCCATCCATTTGCATGCAAAATTTAAGACATCATTCTTTTTTACTGCTGAGTAGTACTCTAATGTGTATATGTTCCAAACTTTATCCATTCTTCCATTGAGGGGCATCTAGGTTGTTTCCCAAGGTTCTGGCTATTTCAAATAATGCTGCTATGAACATAGTTGAACAAATGCTTTTGTAGTATGATTGGGCATCTTTTGGGTATATTCCCAAGAGTGGCATTGCTGGATCCTGAGGTAGGTTTACTCTCAATTTTCAAAGAGACAGCCACACTGATTTCCAAAGTGTTTGCACAAGTTTGCATTCCCACCAGCAATGGATGAGTGTCCCCCTTACTCCACATCCTCTCCAGCATAGGTGATCATTGGTGTTTTTGATTTTAGCCATTCTAACAGGTATAAGATGGTATCTCAAAGTTGTCTTGATTTGCATTTCCCTGATTGCTAAGGAGGTTGAGCATGACCTTAAGTATCTTTTGGCCATTTGAACTTCTTCTGTTGAGAATTCTCTGTTCAGTTCAGTACAAGATCGCTGGGTAATAGTTGGGAGCATAGGGGTTGGGATGGGGTGGGGAAAGGGGAAAATGGGGGAGAGAGGGGAGAAGGGAAGGATTGGGGAGAGCTTGGAGGAATGGGAGGGTTGAGATGGAGGAAGGGCAGATATGGGAGCAGGGAAAAAGATATCTTCATTAAGGAAACCATTTTAGGGTTGGCAAGAGACTTTACTCTAGAGGGGATACCAGGTGTCCATGGGGATGTCCCCTGCTAGGTCGTTGGACAGCAGAGGAGAGGGTGCCTGAACTGGCCTTGTCTCCCAGTCACACTGATGAATATTTCGAATATCACCATAGAACCTTTGTCCGGCAATGGATGGAGACAGAGATAGAGACTCACATCAGAGCAACAGACTGAGCTCCCAAGGTCCAGTTAAAGAACAGAAGGAGGGAGAAGATGAGCAAGGAAGTCAGGACAGCGAGGGGTTGGTCCACCCACTGAGATGGTGTGCCTGAACTAATGGGAGTTCACCAAATCCAGCTGGACTGGGAATAAACAAGCATATGATCAAATCGAACTCTCTGAATGTGGCTGACAATGGGGGCTGACAGAGAAGCATTAATAATGGCACTGGGACATATTTCTACTGCAGGTACTAGCTTTTTGGGACCCTATTCTCTTTGGATGCACACCTCCCTAAGCCTTGATGGAGGGGGAAGGGCCTTGGACTTCCCATAGGGCAGGGTACCCTGCCCTCTCTTAAGACTGGATGGGGAGGGAGGAGGTTGAGGGGAGGAGCAGTAGGGGAATGGAAGAATGGGAGAAAGTGGAAATTTTTGACTGGAAAAATGAGAATATAAAAAGGGAAAATATGTGACCATCTAACTTTGAGATAATACCTATCAATACCCCAGATATCTATTCTTTTGAACAGTACATATTAAAAGAAAGCAAAATTGTCTATCAGCAAGACAAAATATCAAATACTTTACTTATTCTTACATATGAAATCAATGTATCATGGAGATTTTTTTCCAACGTAAAATTAAGTAACAAGAACATTATATGACCCGTGATAGTTTTATAATGAATGCAAAAACATTTCTTCAGTCAGAATTTCTTCCACTTCATTTGCACAGGATGTATTTGAGAATGTAGCTAAATTGTAGACTTTGATCAATGTTGGAACTGCAGTGGAATTTGATAATTTTGTTAATCACAAAATTTCAGTTGCTGCTGCCCTTGCTGAACAACAGACCACCACAAGTTAAGCTGAACTCTCTTAGTCCTCTCATCATTTCTAAGGGCAGTCATAGTTAATTTTCACACAAAAAAAATCTTTTAAAAACACATTTAAAAAAATCATTATGTCTTTTTCTTAAAACATTGTTTAGTCATTGTTGAGAGTACACAATTATAATAGGGATAATTTTTACAGGAAACAAATTTAAGATGCTCTATTTAGTTGTTTTCTGGAATTCCTACTTGATATGGAGTTTATACTTACAAAAGGCATATAAAGAAATGATTAGTCTGGGCTTTCATTTCTGTCTCCCATCAGCTGTATTCTTCCAATATATATCTGTCTTCCTTTCTGACACTGTAAGCTCCTCTTCTCAGCTTACCTAAGCCAAGGCCTTCCTTATTCTGCCCTAACAGTTAAACTCACTGGCATTTTTCCTTCCTTAAAGATGTGGATTGTTTAATACCCATGGAGAAAATGATAGTAGGAGAAAATTACTTGCAATAACTACCATGGGCAAGAGTTACCCACAGAATGCACTAACAACACCTCCATCAAGAGGTCAAACCTATAGACGCATGGTGCTACACACCTATAATTCTTGCACTCCAGAGGCTGTGAGCATGAGGATGGTGAGTTTGAGGACAGCCTGAGCTACATAGTAAGATTCTATGTTAAAAAAAAAAAGGAACAAAAAGAGCAATGCATAATTTGGATGACTGTCCTCAGCACTAGCAGAAATCAAAACATTTGAAAGTAGATGTAAGCAAAGGTTAGATCACTAGGAATAGCCTGTGCCTTCTCTGTGTGATTCTCCGAGTACGCATCTTGGGAACCCTAAAACAAAGTGCTGTCTTAAGCCACTTAACATAGCATCATTTTCTTCATGTAACAACACAAAACTTACAATTATATAGGCAGGAGAGATAGTTCAGTGATTAAAATTATAGGCTGATCTTCCAGAGGATGCAAATTTGATTCCCAGCATTCACAATGTGGCTTACAGCTTTCTGTAACTTCAGTACCAGAGGATCCAATGCCCAGTTCTGGCCAGTTCCTCCAGAACAGTGGATACAGATGTGATGCTCATACATCTATTCTAATAAAATATCAATGCACACAATAAATAAATAAATCTCAAAAATATAAAAAAGTACACATTTATCTTTCTAAAAGAGAGAGATGCAGCCTAAATCCTATTTGTCTTGACTAAGACCTTGATATTTTTTTTTCTTTCTTATTTCTGGTTCCCTGTCTTATTGTGGTCCATGTATGTTTCTATTTTACAAACTACCCTTACTTTAGGAACTCAGTCTCTACTTAGTAACATTTGAAATTCCTGTAGCCCTATTGGGCTCTTTGTTTCTGCTTTCTTTTCTAAGTATATGCTAAAATAAACCTATAGACTTATAGATGACCACCTTGGATTGCAACTCTCATATATGTGTTTAAAAAATCTTTCATACACACATACACACATGAACTCTCTTCATGAATTTGAGAGGAATTAGGGTGACATGGTAGGAGTTGCAGTGCAGAGTGGGTAGGGTAGAAATGATGTAAATATAGTATTTTTTACGAAATTATAGAAAATGTTTTCTTAAATACATTATGCAAAATAAAATTAAAAATTTCAAAATAATTTTTATATTCAATTGGAAAGATAAAGTTTTCATATGCAGTATGATCAGTATTTATCTTAATAGTTGGTTACTTCTTGATAGACACCAAAATTTCTATTTCTATTGTAGAAAAACCATTTCAGAAATTTTGAAAAGTCAGGTGTCTGTGCCATAAACTTGTAACCCCAGACCATGGAAGACAAAAACAGAAAGATGAGACATTCAAGGCCTGTTTGGGCTCCACTAGAGCCTGTCTTAACAAAAGTAATCAAAATGAAATATAAAATACTGGCAGTATTAGAAGAACACAAACAAAGGAAACCTTTACTAAAATGTTTATCATTTACTTGATAAACAATGGAATAATACGGGAGTGTTTTAGCAATTTTCATGAATATAATTGATACTATGAATTATATACTAGAACATCCTAATTTTATGTCACATACTGTTACCAATCTAGACTATTTGATAATTTATTTTATTTTATTTATATATTTATTTATGGTTTTTATTTATTTTTTTTTTGATACAGCGTTTCTCTGTGGTTTTGGAGCCTGTCCTGGAACTAGCTCTGTAGACTAGGCTGGTCTCGAACTCACAGAGATCTGCCTGCCTCTGCCTCCCGAGTGCTGGGATTAAAGGCGTGTGCCACCATCGCCCGGCTTGATTATTTTTTAAAAATAGTCCTGTTTGTAATTTAATAAGCTGCCACGAAAGTTCTTGCATAGTAGTTTTTCACTACCTTCAGGTCTTGGGGGATATGTTTGTGCTTCTTTCTCACAGTTTTTCTACTACTTGTACCACTTGGATTGGGGGCTAGACCAAGGGAAGAACATAGAACATGAAGAGTTAACTCAGGGATAGAAAAGTTGGCAAATGAACACATGAACAAGTGAATGCATGTATAGGTTATGGCCTACAATTCCTTTAAGACTAATCAAAGCAGTGTGCAACTTGATATACCATCCTTTGCTGACAGCCATGGGAGGTCTACCCCTTTGTGAACAGAAAGAAAGGAGGAGTGGATGGGGGGAAGGGCCTGATGTGGGGGAAAGAATGATAGGAGAAGAGGGCCAGGAAACTGCTGTTGGGGTGTAAAATAAATAAATTAATTAAATAAAAAACTAATCAAAGCAATCTGAAAAATGAATGGGTCTTTTTCAAACCCTAATTAAAAGCCCATTAATAATTTTCTTTGGTTAATATAGTCGTAAAACCTAGAAAAGTATTGGTTTCTTGATACTTTAGGAAATGCATATATTTTGTAAATCAATGTTCTTTCTTGTATACTTTTTAAATGTCTTTTTTTTGCACATGCCTTTCAAAAATATTGTATTCTTATTACACTCATTCATTTTGTGTCTGTTGGTATATTCGTTCTCTCTCTCTGTCTCTCTGTGTATGTATGTATGTGTGTGCGTGTGTGTGTATGTGTGTGTATGTTTCATGATGTATGCTCACATGCCAAAGACCACCTTTGCCAATTACAGGACAATTTTTAGGCCTATGTTTTCTCCTTCTACCAGGTGTGTTACAGGTATCAAATTCCAGTTGTCAAGCTTGACAGGAAACTTCTTTACCCACTAATCCGTCTTTCTGGCACACTATAAATAGATTTCATCTGAACTATTCTAAGTATTTGAACTTGGGACTCTTTTTGGTTGTGTGCTTGTTGTTGTGTAAGGCATGGCCTCTCTTTCTCCCTCAGGCTGTCCTAGAACTGAGTTTGTAGGCCAGGCTGGCCTCACTTGTGTTTCTCCTTTCTGCATCTGCCTAGTGCTGAGATTACAGGAATGTGTCACCACTGCCAGCACAATTATTTCCTTTTAATTATGTTTAATATACATTTTCTAGTTCATTTGCCTCTTTGGCTTAGCCTCCACATTGATAGTCCAAAATCATCGCCTTTGATTTCAGCATCATTTCTGTGTTACCCTGTAAATGTCACAGCTGCTTCCTCACAAATCAGGCTATGCCACTTTGCAGGCCTTCCCTTATGACTGAGGGCACTAGCAATTGTGCCTGTTAGAGGACACAGGCCTCCAGTAGGGCAGGAAATGTAACCTCAACCTCCCCTGTAGCATGAATAATAGCAATCCAGAGACAGATATTTTGGGTTAAACTTGGAGGTCAGAAAAGCAAAGCAGCTAAGTCATCAGAGAGCTCTTGCTTCTATGAAATTTTCAGACTGAAAGAGAGCGAGTTCCTCTCTCATCCTGCCTTATGTTTCTCGCTAGTGCTGGGATTAAAGGCATTCACCACCACCGTCCAGCTTCTATGACTAACTAGCGTGGCTGCTGGGATTAAATAAATGTGTGTGCCACCACTGCCTGGCCTGTATGACTGACTATTGTGACTGTTTTGCATTCTGTTCTTCAGGCAATTTTTATTTATTAAAATACAAATGAAATATCACTGCACTCCCCTCTCTGATACCCAGGTCCTACTTCTTATCAACACCCTACTGAATGTTAATATATGGTAACCTAGCCACATATAAGTGTACAAAAAAGCCACACATTACATTTAGATCACCCACCACCTACAAAAGCAAGGGATTTTCTTGGTTTCTCTGGATGGAAATACTTATTCTTTCTACCCCATTTGGGACCCCATTGTACTGGTGATACCATAATATCATAACCTACCTAATAAAGTGCTGTAGGAATTCCTACCACCAGTAGCCTTTAAGTTACCTGCCCACTTGGGCATGGCATTTTATACTATTTATGCCAATGTAAAGCACATGTCTGGCCTCTTTTCTGGCTGCGAGATTTGGTTGCTGTTCCCCGTTCCAGCAGAGGATTGTGATCTGTGAGTCTACTCCTAAATAAATAACCCTCTATTATACTCAATTCTGAGCCAGTGTGGGATTTCTTTTAAGTGTCCTTCTTCAATAGAGCTCTTCGTATGAGCAACTGAGGTCAGCTGCTTTCTGTCAAGACCTTAAAACACCTGGTGTTTTCTATTATAAACCCTGTCATTGCCACAACCATCAAGTACATGTATTGACTTCCTTATAGATATCTACAAACACATTTGCCAAAGACTGTGAACATTCCAATGACCTATGTACATCCTATCAACATAAAGCATATGAAATTACCCAAATAGAAATCAATATCTATGTCTTGTAAGAGCAATCCTTCAGAGCACACAGGCATCTCTACATACATTTAAGTTTTAAGATAAAAGGTAGTTTCTGAAATATGACCTACAATCAATAGCATTGCCAATTCAAACCAAATAATAAGATATGCACAATGTCACAAAGCCACAATTAAGAGATACAAGGGGAGGCCAGCGGATATGATATTGTCTAAACACAACCTCCTTTTTCCCTCTAGCAATTGTTCTTGTAGAATCAGCATTAAGAGGTAAAACTAGATGTAAGCACAGAAATGTCATTATAAAACTCACCCTGCAAGCATTTCAAACATTTCTTGTTGTGAAAAGTCAAACGGATTAATATTTCAAACTGGAAGAAATTCTAAATTTAAAACCTCTGTGCTTCCCATTTAAATCTCATCTCCAGAGGTAGTTAAAACCACTAGTTGTTAGGTATTTGGTCACATAAAAATGTAGACTTGGAAAAACAAGGAAACTAAGAAATTAGCAAATAGTATCTTTAACAAAGCTGTATTTTTGAATGTGTAGCATTTATACTATTTTCCCACAGTTCTAGTTACAGTATATTTAGTGATAATTTAAAGTTAGCTGTTTCATGGAGAGAGAAATGATGCCATGTTTAATATGTACTTACTCCTCTTCCAGAGAACCTGAGTTCAGTACTTCCTGGGTACCCGTGTTCAGTTCCCAGCCTCTATGTCTGGTGGTTCACAACCACCAGTAACTCTCCCTCCAGCTCCAGGGTGTCTACCACCCACTTCTAGCCTATGCACTCCCATGAATATACATGGCAAACATGCATATGCACAAAGCAAAAATAAATCTTTAAAATATAGTGGGTTTTTCAGATAACTCTTCAACCTGGAGTCAGTATAATTTTGTAACTAGTGGCATAGTAATTTGGAGGTTATAGTGAAAAAAGAACAACAAAAAACTACAGGACTTCCATGTAAGTCCCCTAAAATTCCAGTGTCATTCAGTTTGCCCATCCTTCTAGCTTTTGGCGAGATGTACTTTTAATCGTTTACACCTGCACCATTTTGGATGCCTATGTTCAGGCTTTTAAATCTGCTTGTGTCCCAGAAGCAGCAATCTGAAAATGTGTTGCAGTTTATGTCATCTTAGAGTAGTCTTAAACTAATGATTGACTACTCTGTGAGGGAAGAGGATAGCCCAGCCCTTCTACTTTAGGCTGTTACAAATTCTGAAGTATGTTTTAGGCTATTACTGTGGAACTGGTCTCAGACTAGGAATGTGCCTACAACTGCCTCTTACATATCTTCTCCATTCCTGTTGTACTTCATCTGCCATTCCTGGGACTGCCCCTTTTAAATCAATTTTATAGAATATGTGAATTCTCCTCTTCAGATGAACCGCAAAAGAATGCAACCTAGAAAATAAGGTCCCTCTTACTGCTAATCGTAAGGGTATTATACTTCTTTTGGATGACCCTAAACACAAACAGGCACACACACACACACACACACACACACACACACACACACACACTACAATGTTTCCCACACTCCCACACATGAATGCATACACACATGCACATATGTTACAATATTTCCCATGCATGCTTCAGGACTTTTACTAAGGCAACTAAGTTCTTCTTCCTGTTTCTGCAATCCCATTCCTGTATTGGGACACGCCATCCATTTAAAACTGTTTACTTAACAACCATACTACTTTCTCCTCGATACTTTTAAAATCTGATTCTCCATAGAAATTGTCTATAGTTTTACCTTGGTTAGTGTCATTTGTATATTTCCTGAGTACAGTAAGATATCTATGAAGCACAGAGATGACCCGAAATCTAAATGTCATCTTGCCTGTTTCTTGTCTAAATAGACTCAGGTTTTCTCTACAAATTTTAAATGTAAACGTTTTTCAGCAGAACTGTATTTTATATCGCAAGATTGTTATAGTACTTCTTATTCATTATAGTACTAGACATAGAAATTCCCCAGTTACTTTCCCTAAAAAGTTAGAAGAAATAGTTTTGAAAACTTTTAACATAAACAAATGATATATGTTTAAAGGGCTATGTATTTCCCTAATTTACAAATCATACATTATACACAATTATTCAAATCTCATATGGCACCCCATAGATATTTCAATGATTATGGTTTTATGCACAAATTCAAACATTAAATATAAGATTTCTACCTGTATTTATAAATGCTGGTGCATAAATAAATAATCTGTGAGACCCCATAAATAAGGAATAACATACTTTATTACTATAAACAGTCCTGACTTCTAAATATTTCTTAAGGCATTTGTTTTATTCCTCACCCTAATTTTCAACCAAGAATCTCAGAAGTAGCAGCAATTTAATACTTTTGACCAAAGCAAAACATGGTATTTTCCTGAGTGAATTCATAGTACTTCAGTTGACTGGGTGTTAAACAAGCTAACTTTACTTATATACAGCTAAATAGAATACATCATGAATATGTGACATGATTAGCATATATTTGGGTTTGATTGAATTAGGCATTTAAACTTTATAGCACATTTAGTAACAATACACTATAAGTAGCAAGGAATAAATTATTGGAATAATAGGACATAGGTATATTGGTCAGGTTAGGTTTTGTAATAGTGTAATATTAAACTGATTAAATGAATTTTTAATTTCAACAAAATATTAGAACCCACAAGTGCTATAATGTGTAGGTATGATTACTATCAGAAACTATTGAGTTAACAAATTAGTAACATACTATTATAGAACCAAACAAGCTTGGGATATCTGTCTATTCATTACTTTAAAAAAATTCTAGTAAACTGGAAAAGAGAACATTTTCAACAAATGGTGCTGGACAAACTGGATGTCTACTTGCAAAAGAAACCAAATAGATTCATACTTTCTGCCCTTCTCAAAACTCAATTGCAAATGCTGCAAAGACCTCAACATAAAACCAGATACACTAAACCTGCCAGAAGAGAAAGTGGGGAAATAGCCTTGAACTCACTGATACATAAAAAGACTTTCTAAACAGAACACCATTAGCATAGCCACTAAGACCAACAATTAATAAATGGGATCACATGAAACTCAAAAGCTTCAGTATAGAATAAAGATGCCATAATTCAGACAAAGTGGCAGCCTACAAAATGAGAAATTGCTATCAACTCCACATCCACTATAAGGATAATATATAAAATACATAAATAACTCAAAAAACTAGATATCATGAAAACAAATCACTCCATTTAAAATGTGGTACAAATCTAAACAGAGAATTCTCAAAAGAGAAAACCCAAATAGATAGTACTTAAAGAAATGTTTAACATCTTTAGTGACTAGGGAAATGAAAGTCAGAAGTATTTTGAAATTTCATCTTACACTCACCAGGCTGGCTAAGATCAATCAAATAACAGTCCAAGCTAGCTAAGATGTGGAGTAATGAGAACTCTCATCCATTGCTGGTGAGAGTGAAAACTTCCACAGTCACTATGGAAAACAGTCTGGCAGTTCCTCAGAAAGATTGTCATGAATCTTTCTCAAGATTCAGGTATACTCAGCATTACCCAAACAATGTTTCATCCAACCACAGAGACACTTGTTCAACCAGGTTCATTGTTGTTCTATTCATTGTAGTCATAAACTGGAAACAACCTAGATGTCCCTAAACAGATGAATAGATAAAATATGGTATATTTAAAAAGTGAATTTACAAGGAAAATGGATGGAACTAGAAAAAAAAACCTGAATGAGGTAACTCAGATCCAGAAAGATAAATACAATATTCATTTGCTTACATGGAGATAAAAGCTGTTGAGTAAATGATAACCAACAGTCTATAGAACCGCAGAGCCCAGGGATAAAGTGAATGGAGAAGGTCAGTTAGATTTTCCTAGGAAAGGGAAATACAATCGGCAGTTATCAATGGATTCAGAGAAGAAATTAGAAAGAGAGAATCAGATGGAGAGTGGGAGGGAAGAGTGAGGTGAGGGAAGGAATACAGGGAAAGAGCTAAAATTAAGAACTGTTTGAAACATAGTATGAAAACTTAAGAGAGTAGAAACTTTCTAATATATATTCATATATGAGAGTGCTCTAATGAAATTGCCAAACAATGAAAGAGAAAGAGCCCACCAACTGGCTATCTCTTGTCACCAAATGAAGCTTTCAGCACAAGAATTGGGTTTCATCGAATTGAGTTGTTGGCTAATTTGGTTCCTGGGAAACCCACAAACAACTCAGGCTGTTTCAAAGACTATGGGTTGTTCTCCACAAACTGACAGGAAGACCCCATTGTTGAAGACAACACCTATACAAGGCATTGAACATGAGAAGTCGAGTTGGTGCCTGTAGAAAGCCTTCACCCTATGTTTTAGAACATAGGTACAGGAATGAACAAATGAACTCTGCACTCTGCAGAAGGAGAAATGCAAACACCAAACTATGCAATCCCTTTGATTTACAATGGTAGATATTCTTGCAACATATGCTAGTACATAACACTAGTGGGAGTAACCAACTAATATCTGATTTGATTTAAGGTCTATGAGATGTACTTCAGTCTTGACACTGCTTGGGTGATCAAAAACCTGAGACTAGATAGCCCAGGGACCTATGGTAAAACCAAATGATACTGTTCTAAAAAAAAAAAACAATAATAGGACTTCTAATGACATTCTGCTATACTCATAGATCGATGTCTTATTATTTCATCATGAGAGAAATCTTTTCCTTCCATAGATGGGAAAAAATATAGAGACCCACAGTGAGATATTATACAGATTGAGGGATCTTGAAACACACAGCTATTAACTTAATGGCTCCATCAAATCTCTCTCCTCAAGTTCAGAGAACTCTACAGAAGAGGAGGCAGAAAGAGTGGAAGAGAAACATGGGATGGAGGATACCAAGAGAACAAGGCCCTTTAAATGAGCATGATCTAAGCATACATGATCTCACAGAGACTGAGTAGCATGCACAGGTCTGTACCAGGTCCTTCGATATATGTTATGACTTCCAGTTTAGTCCTGGATGTGCGATCCAGCAGGTCTCTGTTTCTTATGCCTTGTCTTGGGCATTTTCCTTTTTTTTTTTTGTTTTTTCCAATTCTTATGTCTTCATTTTTGTTTTAGCTTATTTCATTTTTATCCCTTAGAAATCTGTTTTCTAACTAGAGACAGAAAAGGAGTGGATACAGATGGGAAGGGAGGTGGGGAGAAACTTGGAGAATTAAGAGTGAAAATTGTAATCTGGACATATTATGTGAAAAAATATTTTCAATAAAAGGAAAAGCACATAAATATTGCCTGAGTCAATCTTTCATGTCATATTCACCATGTGTAGCACGTTGTCTTCTTGCATACTTCACATCTATTCTCTCTGTATCTCTCATAAGCAGATAAATACTGGATAATCAGAAAAGCATTCATGTAGAAGTGGTTTACATTAGTCATGAGGACAGTGATGTTTCTGGTCCTGTAAGTATTAGAAGCATTTGTATATGGACTATCAGATCCTTATTGTAGCTTATGATCTTCACTTATCCGTTTGACTGTGTTTTCTGCACCCTCGCACCCTGCTGTCTCCGTCCTATTGCCAACAAATAATTATTATTTTCTTAGCTTCCAAACCTACAAACCACCTTTGTAACTGAATATTTACCTTTGTTAACATCAGGTACTAGCACTGATAGTGGTTCATTCAATAAATATTATTGAATTAATCATATACTCTAAAGCACCTTTAGTACATTTTAATTTATTATACATTTATGTGCACCACATTAATAATGAACTTTAAGAAATTTGATGTTTTTATTTTACTTCATTTTGGACAGATAAATTTCTGATGTGAGTCTGTTTCAGCCTCAACAGGACAGACAAGGGTTGTGGCACCATGAAAATAATGTTTACCAGGAAAACAAGATTTTTAGATGCTAACTCCTCTTTCAAGTTATCATGTTATCCCATCACTTAATTCTGAAAGGGTTTTATTTCAATGTTTACTGAAAGAAGAAAACAAATCCTTAATATTCTTACATATATTCCAATATTCGCTGTTCAGGCATTCTTTGCTTTCTTAATGAAGAGACCCTAGATTTATAATAGAATCACATATATATCTATTCCTACCAACATGCACATTCCACCTCACAAATTATCAATGAATCATATTTTTAAAATAAAATATCTGTGATGCCTATCTCTCTACTTACCTACCATCTATGTATATATGTATTTATGTATGCATGCATGTATCTATCATCTGTCTATACATCTATTCCCCAGTACTTTCTTGATTCTTCTCTAAATGATCACTAATTACAAGTTTCTGAATATCTGCATTCCAGCCACTCCAAACTTCTGTGTTACTGTGCACAACTGGTTGACTTGATTCTAGATGATGCTTTTTTATTATCCAAGATACTAAAAGCTTCTAGATGGTAAATATGTCTTTTTTCAGCTTAGCTAGTCTACTGAGAATTTACCAGACTGCCTGCATACAGAAAGTATAGATGCACATTTTTAGAAGAGATAGACATGTATGACTTGGTGAACCCATCATGACATGCATTTTTTTCATTCTCAAGGCAATATTCAGTATAATTATCAATTGCAATCTATCACCAGCCAAGTGAAGATTGTCCCTTCCCTATTCCTGTAAAGAAGGATCCATTACCTAGTCTTGTAGCTGCTTCTCAATATAATTTTTCCCATTCAAGTCATCTTCTAACTAAAGACTAGCTCTTCAAGAGTAGGATCTGAGTGAAAGATGGCTGAATTAAATAGAATAAGAATTCTTTAAATCCAACATTCCAATACAATAAAGTAAATAATAAAAATCCCAATTCACTCATGAGGGTGAATTACTTATGAATATGAATGGGAATAAAGAAGAAAGTGTAAAAGGAATTGGCAAAATATATTAGAATAAGTATCTTTAAGAATGGAGATGCAGTCTCTCTGTCTGCCCTTCCTCTGGAGAGGCAGCTTCTGCCTCTCTCTCCCTTCTCCCCCACTCCTCCACCCCTTCCTTCCTTGTCTTCTTTCCTTCCCCCTCCATAAGCCACTAAATAAACTCTATACCCACCCCCCCCAAATAATGGAGATGTCTGTACCTGACATAATTTATTTGTATGGACTAATGGTGACAATTAGATACTGTGCATTTAATAAAAAATCTTTTTTGAATCTAATTCTAAATAATGTAATCCAACTAAAGGAATTTTAGCTCAATTCCTTTCCTATGGTCCTAGAATATATGTGCAAAGCAATTCCAAATACTTCTTCAAGTGTTCTTAACCAGTTCTGTTTTTGTGAAGAGAACAGAAGTACTTTTTCAAATTCCACTTATGAATAAATTAGACATTTAAATAAATCTAGTACATCTTTGACATCTTCGAATTTGAAGTATCATATTCATTCTATTGCTCTTAGGAAAATAACAAATATCATTTACAAATAAATGTCATTTATCTTCAGAAAAATATCTTTAACACTTATAAATAACTTAAATACACCACAAAGTAGATTCTATGGAATATAAATAATCAATAAGGGGAAATAATGGCTAGGTGTTTTGTTATTATCTGCATCTTTAAATATGCTCCTTTAAGGTACAGCTGCAAGGGGAACGCCAAGTGGAGAAACACGAACGCAGAGTCCCCCCAGGAACATCACTGGAGAAGAGACCCAGCATTGGGAGAGCCAACATTGGGGAGAGACAGCGTTTGTTAGGCAAGGAGACCTAATCCGGTAAAAGAAGATCCATAGGGAGCATTTGGAAGAAGAGATGGGCCGACGTCAAGGCAAGAATTCGCCCAACAAGCTGAAAAGCAACATGAAGCTACCAGAAACAAGCGACCTCACAATGGGAGGACAAGAACCCCTTAATCAAGAGGAAGGAGAAAAGATTGACTTCATGAAAGTGATTGACACCCTTAAACAGCATGTAAAAAACGCCCTTATAGAAATGGATGAGAAATATAACAGAAAGTTTGAAGAATTGAATAAATCAGTGAATGATACCCTAGAAAACCAAGGAAAAACAATCAAACAGATAATGGAAACAGTTCAAGACCTGAAAACTGAAATGGAGGCAAAGAAGAAAACACAAACAGAGGGCTGTCTGGACATGGAAAATCTAGGTAAACGAATAGAGACTACAGAAACAAGCATAACCAGCAGAATACAAGAGATAGAAGAAAGACTCTCGGATTCTGAAGATACCATAGAGAAAATAAACACACTGATCAAAGAAAACAGCAAGTCCAACAAACTCTCATCACAAAACATTCAGGAAATATGGGACACAATAAAAAGACCAAACCTAAGAATAATAGGAGTAGAAGAAGGAGAAGAAGGGCAGCTCAATGGTCCAGAAAATCTATTTAATAAAATTATAGAAGAAAACTTTCCCAACCTAAGGAAAGATTTTCCTATGAAGGTGCAAGAAGCATACAGAACACCGAATAGGCTGGATCAAAAAAAAAACATCCCCTCGCCATATAATTATCAAAACACACAGCATACAGAATAAGGAAAGAATATTAAGAGCTGCAAAGGAAAAAGGACAAATTACTTATAAAGGTAAACCTATCAGACTTACACCTGATTTCTCCATGGAAACCATGAAAGCCAGAAGGTCCTGGATAGATGTACTGCAGAAACTGAGAGACCATGGGTGCAAGCCCAGATTACTATACCCAGCTAAGCTTTCATTCACTATAAATGGAGAAAATAAAATTTTCCAGGATAAAAACAAATTTAAACAATACGCAGCCACAAATCCAGCCTTACAGAAAGTAATTGAAGGAAAATCACTAACCAAGGAGTCCAACAATGACCACAATAACTCAGACATCTAGAGACCCTTCACCAACACAAAACAAAGAAGGGAAACACACAAACTCTACGACTAAAAAAAAATGACCGGAGTTAACAACCACTGGTCATTAATATCACTTAATGTCAATGGACTCAACTCACCTATAAAAAGGCACAGGCTAAGAGATTGGATAAGAAAACAGGATCCAACATTCTGCTGTTTACAAGAAACACACCTCAACCACAAAGACAGGCACCTACTCAGAGTAAAGGGCTGGGAAAAGGCCTATCAAGCAAATGGACCTAAGAAACAGGCAGGTGTGGCCATACTAATCTCTAACAAAGTTGACTTTAAACTTAAATCAATCAGAAGAGATGGAGAGGGGCATTTTATACTCATAACAGGAACAGTTCATCAGGATGAAGTCTCAATCCTGAACATCTATGCCCCTAATATAAAAGCACCCACGTACATAAAAGAAACATTGCTAAAATTCAAGGCAGCCATCAAACCGCACACACTAATAGTAGGAGACTTCAACACTCCTCTCTCACCAATGGACAGGTCAATCAGACAGGAACCTAACAGAGAAATAAGAGAATTAGTGGAGGTAATGAATCAAATGGACTTAACAGACATCTATAGAACATTCCATCCAAATAGGAAAGAATATACCTTCTTCTCTGCAGCTCATGGAACCTTCTCGAAAATCGACCACATAGTCGGTAACAAAGCAAACATCCACAGTTACAAAAAAATATTAGTAACCACCTGTGTCTTATCAGATCACCATGGATTAAAGTTAGAATTCAACAATAATGCTACCCCCAGAAAGCATACAAAGTCATGGAAACTGAACAGTCAACTATTGAACCATAGCTGGATTAAGGAAGAAATAAAGAAAGAAATTAAAGTCTTCCTGGAATTCAATGAAAATAAAGAAACAACATACTCAAACTTATGGGACACTATGAAAGCAGTCCTAAGAGGAAAGTTCATAGCACTAAGTGCCCACTTAAAGAAAACAGAGAAAGCTCACATTGGAGACTTAACAGCCCACCTGAAAGCTCTAGAAAAAAAAGAAGCAGACTCACCTAGGAGGAGTAGAAGACTGGAAATAATCAAAATGAGGGCTGAAATCAACAAAATAGAAACACAGAAAACAATACAAAAAATCAATGAAACAAAAAGCTGGTTCCTGGAGAAAATCAACAAGATTGACAAACCACTATCCAAGCTAATCAAACGGCAGAGAGAGAATTTGCAAATTAATAAGATCAGAAATGAAAAGGGGGACATAACCACAGACACAGAAGAAATTCAGAGAATCATTAGATCTTACTACAAAAGCCTATATGCCACAAAATTGGAAAATGTAAAGGAAATGGATACTTTTTTAGATAAATATCATATACCAAAGTTAAATCAGGACCTGGTGAACAATCTAAATAGACCTGTTAGTCACGAAGAATTAGAAGAGGTTATCAAAAACCTCCCTACCAAAAAAAGCCCAGGACCAGATGGTTTCAATGCGGAATTCTACCAGATCTTCCAAGAAGATCTAATACCTATACTCCTTAATGTATTCCACAAGATAGAAACAGAAGGGTCATTACCAAACTCCTTTTATGAAGCCACAATTACTCTGATACCAAAACCACTCAAAGACTCAACCAGGAAAGAGAACTACAGGCCAATCTCACTCATGAATATCGACGCAAAAATCCTCAACAAAATACTGGCAAATCGAATCCAAGAACACATCCGAAAAATTATCCATTATGATCAAGTAGGCTTCATTCCTGAGATGCAGGGCTGGTTCAACATACGAAAATCTATCAATGTAATCCAGCATATAAATAAACTGAAAGAAAAAAACCATATGATCATTTCATTAGATGCTGAAAAAGCATTTGACAAAATTCAACATCCATTTATGTTAAAAGTCTTGGAGAGATTAGGGATACAAGGGTCATACCTAAATATAATAAAAGCTATATACAGCAAGCCAACAGCTAACATCAAATTAAACGGAGAGAAACTCAAAGCCATCCCACTTAACTCAGGAACACGACAAGGCTGTCCACTCTCCCCATACCTCTTCAATATAGTGCTTGAAGTTCTAGCAATAGCAATAAGACAACATAATGGAATCAAGGGGATTCGAATTGGAAAGGAAGAAGTTAAACTTTCGTTATTTGCAGATGATATGATAGTGTACATAAGCGACCCCAAAAACTCCACCAAAGAACTCCTACAGCTGATAAACAGCTTTAGTAATGTGGCAGGATACAAGATCAACTCCAAAAAATCAGTCGCCCTCTTATACACAAAGGATATGGAAGCAGAGAGGGAAATCAGAGAAGCTTCACCATTCACAATAGCCAAAAACAGCATAAAATATCTTGGGGTAAATCTAACCAAGGAAGTGAAAGATCTATTTGACAAGAACTTTAAGGCATTGAAGAAAGAAATTGAAGAGGATACCAAAAAATGGATGGACCTCCCTTGCTCTTGGATTGGGAGGATCAACATAGTAAAAATGGCAATTCTACCAAAGGCTATTTATAGATTCAATGCAATCCCCATCAAGATCCCATCAAAATTCTTCACAGATCTGGAGAGGACAATAATCAACTTTATATGGAAAAACAAAAAACCCAGGATAGCCAAAACAATCCTATACAATAAAGGATCTTCTGGAGGCATTACCATCCCTGACTTCAAACTCTATTACAGAGCTACAGTAATGAAAACAGTGTGGTACTGGCATAAAAACAGAGAAGTCGACCAATGGAATCATATAGAAGACCCGGATTTTATCCCACAAACCTATGAACACCTGATTTTCGATAAAGGAGCTAAAAGTATAAAATGGAAGAAAGAAAGCATCTTCAACAAATGGTGCTGGCACAACTGGATGTCATCTTGTAGAAGAATGAAAATAGACCCTTATCTATCACCGTGCACAAAACTCAAGTCCAAATGGATTAAAGACCTCAATATCAGCCCGAACACACTGAACCTGATAGAAGAGAAAGTGGGAAGTACCCTACAGGAGCTGGGCACAGGAGATCGCTTCCTATGTATAACCCCAGAAGCACAGACATTAAGGGCAACATTGAATAAATGGGACCTACTTAAACTGAGAAGCTTCTGTAAAGCAAAGGACATAGTCAATAAGACACAAAGGCAACCTACTGATTGGGAGAAGATCTTCACCAACCCCACAACAGACAAAGGTCTGATCTCCAAAATATATAAAGAACTCAAGAAACTAGACTTTAAAATGCTAATTAACCCAATTAAAAAATGGGGCACTGAACTGAACAGAGAATTCTCAGCAGAGGAAGTTCAAATGGCCAAAAGACACTTAAAGTCGTGCTCAACTTCCTTAGCAATCAAGGAAATGCAAATCAAAACAACTTTGAGATATCATCTTACACCTGTCAGAATGGCTAAAGTCAAAAACACCAAGGATAACCTTTGCTGGAGAGGCTGTGGAGGAACGGGTACCCTCATCCATTGCTGGCGGGAATGCCATCTTGTGCAACCACTGTGGAAGTCAGTGTTTCGGTTTCTCAGGAAATTCGGGATCAACTTACCCCTGGACCCAGCAATACCACTCTTGGGAATATACCCAAGAGATGCTCTATCATATGACAAAAGCATTTGTTCAACTATGTTCATAGCAGTATTATTTGTAATAGCCAGAACCTGGAAACAACCTAGATGCCCTTCAATGGAAGAATGGATGAAGAAAGTATGGAATATATACACGCTAGAGTACTACGCTGCGGTAAAAAACAATGACTTCTCGAATTTTGCAGGCAAATGGATGGAAATAGAAAACACTATCCTGAGTGAGGTGTCCCAGACCCAAAAAGATGAACATGGGATGTACTCGCTCATAATTGGTTTCTAGCCATAAATTAGGGCCACGGAGTCTACAATAGGTGAACCTAAAGAAGCTAAGTAAGAAGGTGAACCCAAGGAAAAACATATAGTTATCCTCTTGGCTAAGGGAAGTAGACCCAATTGCTGGGGAGAAAATTAGGATCTTGGGGGTGGGGTGGGATGGGGGTAAGGGGAGATGGGGAGAGAGAAGGTAGAAGGGAAGGAGGGGGGACTTGGGGAATCAGGAGAATTGGGATAAAGGAAAGGTGGATAGGGGAGCACGGAACCACAATTTTTAGTTAAGGGAACCACTTTAGGGTGAGCAAGAGATTTGACCCTAGAGGGGCTCCCAAGTGCCCAACATGAGGTTCCCAGTTAGTTCCTTGGGTAGCTGAGGTTTGGGAACCTGAAATGACCCTATCTGAGAGCAATACTGACGAATATCTTGCATATCATCATAGAACCTTCATCTGGTGATGGATGGAGACAGAGACAGAAACCCACACTGGAGCACTGGACTGAGCTCCCAAGGTCCCAATGAGGAGCAGAAGGAGGGAGAACATGAGCAAAGAAGTCGGGACCACGAGGCGTGCACCCACCCACTGAGACAGTGGAGCTGATCTACTGGGAGCTCACCAAGGCTAGCTGGACTGTGACCGAAAAAGCATGGGATAAAACCGGACTCTCTGAACATGGCGAACAATGAGGGCTGATGAGACGCCAAGGACAATGGCACGGGGTTTTGATCCTACTTAATGTGCTGGCTTTGTGGAAGCCTAGCCAGTTTGGATGTTCACCTTCCTAGATATGGACGGAGGGGGGAGGACCTAGGACTTACCACAGGGCAGGGAACCTGGACTGCTCTGTGGACTGGAGAGGGAGGGGGAGAGGAGTGGGGGGAGGGGTAGAAGGGTGGGAGGAGGGGGAGAAGGGTGGGAGGAGGGGGAGGGAAATGGGAGGCTGGGAGGAGGTGGAAACTTGTTTTTTGTTTATGTTTTTTTTCTTCTTTTCTTAATAAAAAAATTATTAAAAAAAAAAGGTATAGCTGCAATTTTTGAAATGTGTAAGTCCTATGCAAAAAAGTAACTATGGATATATTAAAGTTTAATATTATTTGCTATCTATTTTCAAATCCAATAAAAACATTTGATGCTAAATATTTTCTTTTTATTTGCCTAAAACATTGTAATTGTTTACTTTTAATACAGCCTAAGCTATTAGTGTCATTGTTTACTTTTACTGTTTCAACTTAAGTACAATCATTTAATGATGGCTTTTTTTTTACCAGATGCATCATCAGAGAAATATTGGCATTTGTCCTGGTTTTCAAAGATTTTTTTGTTCAGAGTCATCCCCACCCACACTTCTGTACTCAGCTATGAGTCTCGGACTGCAAACTATATGTCCGACGTGCATACTAACTTCCTCTTAACTTGTGTATTTATGGAGGGATGAGCATAGTGACCCAGAAAGACTGGAGGAAGAAAAATAACTTATTCCCACTTGATTCAAAAGCCTCACTTATCCCACTTACTTCCTGCAGATCACCATGCCTGCTCACAGAACTTCAGGTTTTGTTCTTATCCACAGGGACTCTCCTTTTCAGTAAAAGTAGTTGATCCAGCTTGAGTTTATTTTTTATTATTTACGGAATCAGCTTCACTGTGCCCCTGACATTGAAATATTAGTACCCACTCTCTGACAGAAGACTGTGACTCCATTATATGGGATCCTTCCTACTTACAGAGACTTATGCTAACTAGCCAGGGAGCACCCCAATGTCTATAAGTTTGAGCTGCAATCCTAAAAAGCATTTCCTCTTAGTTTTCTAGTCTGGGTAGTTTTAGTAGTTTTCCTTTCTTGGCTGGGCCAAAGGCACTGTAGCTTACTTGTGCAGTTACTATTTCTCAGCAACCCTCGGTTTTCATTACTTACATAACAATCCTTTGTCTTAAATTATTGTCAGTCAAAATAGCTTAAGTGGTTTCTCCCTGTTTACTTGATTCTAAGCATACACTCTTCCAAAGCCCTAAAATTTTATGTAGCACAATGGAAACAGAATAGATATGTTTTATTATGTTTATTTATGGGTCTGCTTTAAGAGGATAAGTAAAAGTTTACAATTTTTTTCAAATGTTACTTAATATATTACAGTATTATTTCATACTATTTTCCTAATATAAACATACTGGGGTTCTAATTAGTACCATACAGATATTTAAGGATCTGCATATCTACTTGTAAAAAAATCCTATCTCTAGACTTATCCCTATGTTTTAAAGAAAACAAAGACTTTTGTGCCACCCATAAAAATTGAATGGAATCTTGTGATATAGTTATTTTTCAAAAGCAATATGGATAATAAAAATAAAATGAGATCAGTAACAATTGGCATAATACATACATTATGCACATCAAATAGCCAGTGCGTTTAAAATCCTGCACAATTGTTTCCTACACAACAAAAAAGGAAGCAGAAGCCTAAACTAGACAAAAAAAGAAAGTATATTTGCAGTTTTTAAACATCTGTGCTTCTAAGGTGTACCCTGAAGGCTTTTTCTTACTGGTTGAGTTTTCTGCATTATGTACCATATATGTTTCCAGCTTAAATTCATTAGTGAGCCTGCTTTTGGAACAAGATGATTGACTGCTACCACTAGCACATAAATTAATTGAGTCTTTTCTGACGTGAACCTATTCTCCCTTTTACAGTCGCACAAATTAAAGAACCAAGACAAAGATGAAACTATCAGACAGGGTGATTCTTCTTAGAAAGTTGTTCTTATATTTCCCATACCATGCTGGAAATTTGATCTCAAAAATCCATTTCAGTCAGTGAATGGTATATCTACAACTTATTTATCAAATGTACAATACACTTCAAACTAAATTTTCTGTTATGGTCATTTCTTGTGTGGACACAGTAATTGCCTCTTCTTTGTACATTCTCTAAGCATAGTTATCGAGTCTGCCTTGAACTATGTTAATACCGTTCTTTTCTTTAGCAACAGAAAGTTCCTTTCAAAATCAACATTCTATTTTAATATTTACTACCAGATTATTGCAAGCTAAATGTTAGAAAACAGCTTCCATTGTATCTTAAATTGATGCTCTTAAATTTTCCCCATATTCACAGTATTTATAACACTAACACTACTTAGCTGTTGGTGCTGCTCTACTCAGGGACTTCAAATGAACTCAGCATATCCGAAGAAGAAGGAAAAAAGAAGAATACATTGGCTATTCTTATGCTAGGGAAAATATATTTTCAAGCTTAGGAGTTGTCCTAAATTTAAATAATAGGGCCTAAAAAGAGAAGGCAGTAGAAGGGACAAAGGATCAAGGAAAGTCAAATCAGCCAATATCTACTGCTGAAGCCAACAAAACATGCTTTTACATTTCTGAATATATGTCCAATTGTTATTTTAATTAATCAACACTAAACAAACTCCTAGAGCCATTGCACGGTGATTATAATAAACGACTCTCAACTGTGAGTCCTGGAACCTTTTTCCTCCTTGTCAGTTGCATCTGAATCACACAAAGCTTTCTCTGCTTAGTATTGTTCCACACCGCTAACCATAACTCAGTGGGCTTTCCCCAGGTTTCTGTAATAAAAATTCTGCTAGCACTAAGTTTACTGGACATTTTCCTAACTGTTATCTAGTCTTGTTAGTGGTATCTGTAGTTATTTTCCCAGGAATTTGTCCTTACCCTGAAAACATCTGTACCAACTTCTTAACCCCTTTGGTTTTAGAGATCCACCAGTCTTGAGAACACTGATTTTATATGCAGTTTGGATGTCCTATACACACAACTACTGCTTTTCTTTGACAACTATGTGAAAGATAGTTAAAAGTGCCATTTTTGCTACACTGCTGTTCCTATGCCTGGACCAGCCTTGGCACCAGACAGACCAAGGGAAGCAAAATTTTATGAAGCCACA
>NW_024544385.1:0-36104 GCF_018167655.1 Microtus oregoni | reverse complement strand
ATCAATACCACTCTTGGTCTAGTAATGAGAATGTAACAAAGAAAGATGAGAGACTAGATTTGTTCTCTTCCTATTGACACTGAGTAGGCTATGCACTGTCTTGGCGAAGCTGCTGTCTCTCTCTCTCTCTTTTTTTTTTTTATCAGAAATAAAGCTTTGGTTCTCGTGGAAAGCATGTCTTTTCACAGTTGTCTATGTTATACACACTTTTGGCTTGTATGGAGTCTCTGGTGATTCCAATAGAGTTATGTGCTGAAATAGGAATGGATTACAAATATTGATATCTATATCTTCCATATATATATGGAATCGTATCGTATGTATTGCTCCTTTACATGTCCCATTGCCTCATATGACTTTACATATGAAGCTCAAATTCAGCAATGAAACTACTTAAAATTTTGCACAACTTGGATACTGTAGTATTGAAATGAGGATGTGATTTTTTTTGAACTCAGAAAGTTGTGTGGTGGGACATGACTCATGCTGATAAAGCTGGTCTGTTGGACATGTCTAATTCTATATGTGAAATCTGATCAGTAAAAACAAAAGAAGAAAGAAAAGCTTTTCAGGTCTTAGGCCTAAATGCTTTAGAATCAATAGGAGTAAGAATACGTGCAGGGCGGTCCTCTCCCCTAGTTAATGTTTTAGCTTTGTCAATATATACAGCCGGAATGCAGGCAAAGAGTTTATATTCATCTATCTTCATTTAAAAATCACAGTATATGAAGGTTTTCTATTGGTTAGAAATTTTGTTCTTCAGAATAGCAAGTTATACCTACCTCTTCTACACGTGCCCCCCCCCCCAACACACACGT
Organism: Microtus oregoni; assembly: GCF_018167655.1. NCBI lineage: Eukaryota > Metazoa > Chordata > Mammalia > Rodentia > Cricetidae > Microtus > Microtus oregoni. Next base: position 35,286 of record NW_024544385.1, on the reverse strand, counting down.
GTGCTTGTGAGAGAGATGTTTGACTTCCTCAGTGGATATTGAAATTATTTTTATCAAGTTATTTGGTGAATATATCATCAAAACAAGTGAAGAAAAATATTTATATCGGGTCAGAGTATTCCCCAACTCAGAAGCACGATGGCTAATAGATTATTATATTAAATTACCATATGCTTATTATAGACATTATGATAGATATAAAAACCACCAATAACCACACCCCTTTCTCTGCTCTGTAATAACCATTTCATTTTTATTGCAATGTTTTAAGTGTTAACACTTAATATTTTTATAGGAGTAATATGATATTCTCTTATTTTGGTAAGATTCAATTTTGCAAAATCATCTATTACTATAAGAAGAAAATAATTACTTAAGCAAAAAAGTACCCTAGAAAGTATTTATTTCCTGGCCTATGATCTGCTTTGGAGCTACATTGTGATCATGAATGAAAATCAAAATAAATAAATAAATGAATAAATAAATAAATAGTCTACCAATTTTTGAAAGCTTTGAGTATTGCTTAAAAGAAAACCCTCCTTGCTGTTTTTTATTTTAATTGTCGTGTAATTGACTAATTCTACAGTAACTAGGATTGGGAGTAACTAAAAACCCGCTATGTTCCTAATGATGTTCAATGAGGCACAGGAAATGAATAGATGGATATGGTCCAGTTGCTAGAAAATAGTTGTTTGTTACTGACTTGTCTGAGAGGAAATGAACACTTTCATTTTTCAGTGACAGAGTATAAAGTGTTCCTCACTAGGGCTGTTCTAAAAGCTCCATGCCCCTTTGAATTCTGATAAGGAGGCAGTAAAGGAAAGCATTCAAATAATCTCAACTAACACAGGTTATTTTACAAGCTGGGTGTTTTTTTATTCCTTTATATGTAAATTTTCCCCAGACTTCAAACCAAAGAATTTCTGCAATCTGTATCACATATAACATTATCAGCAAGGTGGCATTTAGCTTCCTTTAAATGTTAATTACTAGGGGGACTAGAAAATTTGTGGACTTTGTAGGGATAGATCTCAGGGAGAGCAAATCAGTAGTTCTCAAACTTGGCTGTGCTTTGGAACTTTGACAAATAGTCCCCCTCCCCCGGGTCCTGTTTTCAGGAGTTCTGACTTAAGTGGCCTGTGGTCCCAGTATCTCAATTTAAAAGTCTGCTTAATGACTCTATTATGCATTCGTGGTTATGGTCACAGAAAAGGAAAGGAATTATGGAGATGCAGTAAAGCAAACAGTTCCATTTCTTTCCCTGTTTTTCATTTTAAATAACTATTATAATACCCCTATTCAAATTATAAAGACTTGAACTATAACTGTTTGCTACCAATGTCAATATGAAATCTACTGCTTCAGTGTTGGCCCTTGCCCCCCCCCCATAGTACAAAGATAAAGAGAGACTTCATGTTCAAGTATGTATTTATGATAATATAGAAAGTTGGCTGACTTCTTCCACCTACTAACAATCTGTCAATACATCCATCTGTCTATCCATCCATCTACCAACCATCTACTAGCTTGCTCAAGGTATCAGGACTCATGGAGAAATTTACTAACTCCTTGGTAGTATTATTAATAGATATCAATAGATTTATTTTACTAAAGAGGCAACAAGCAACATACTAGCTAACACGAAAGGCAAGTGTTTAATCTTAAACTATCTCCTTCTGTATTATCAGATCTCCTCTCCATTCTTTTCCACCTTGCTTTGTGTCTTAGCTTAGGAATTCCAATTGAGAGAGAAGGGAACAGGTGCTGAGAGGAAAAGAAATGATAGTATTTATTTCCTTCCTTTTTGTAAGACCCCACTGATTGCCACTGTCCCTTTGCAAAGACCACATTTTTTTTTCTTGCTCTCTCTGGTCTTTCTTTTGGTTTTCTAGTTTTGGTAAATGAACCTCCTTTCCCCTGATCCTTAGGGCTAAGTGAGCTCTGTATTTCTCATAATCTTCTCTGGATTTTCATAATGCTGACCACATCTCTGTTAATGATTTATTTAATAAACTGTACTTATATATTCCAGATAGGAAAATATATCCTTTCTTGGCAAGGAGAGTTGAAGTTAAATTGGTAGATCATGATTCTAAGCAAACTTAGCCAGGCAGAAAGACAGTATCACACTCAGATTTTGGAGTTTCTCTTTTTAAAGATAGGAAAGTAGAAGGGGGTGCTCTTTGAGATATCTGAAGCATAATAAAGGGATCATAAGGGTAACGGGAGGATGATTATAGAGGGTAATGGGAGGATGAATATGTATTAAAGTGTACTATCTACATGTTGTGATGATTAATATTGATTATCACCTCCACAGGGTCTAGAATTCCTAGGAGACAAGCCTCTGGGTATACCTGAGAGGCACCGTCAGTATTTGGTTGGCTTATGGGTATGCCTGTAAAAGATTATCTAGATTAGGTTCATCGAGAAAGGAAGACCCACCTTATCTTTGGGCAGTACTATTCTGTGTGCTGACATCCTGCGCTGAATAACAGAAAGTATGCTGAGTATCACCATTCATAGCTGTTTCCTGACTATGGATGCAACATGATCAGTCATCATGAGTTTTTGCCACCAAGATATTCCTGGTATAACAGATTGTGACATCAGATTAGGAGCCCAAATAATATTTTTCTCTTTTTTCTTCCTTTTGCTACGTCATTTTATCTATATCCCAGAAACCAGAAAGGTAATTAATACATGTGTGACAATATCTCTTTATGAAATTCACTATTCTATACAATGAGTACATGATAACAAAATAGCTAATAATAGAAAACTGTGCTATGCTCATTGGTGATATGCGATTAAAGAATTCATATAAATGTGTGAAATCACCTGTAGTCCCTAGAGAGATCTTTTTCACAATCTTAAATAGACTGTATATGCTAAAAATTCGTAAATTTTTCAAGGACGTAATAAAGTGATTTAATCTTGCTACTTCCTCTTGATTACTATTACTACCTGCCTCCACACCCCACTGATTATTTATGTCTAATGATTCCTAAACTAGCAGTTCACTTATGATGGACAGGACGTATAAAGAAGTAGAGGAGATAGTGATCCATTCATTTTTATTTTAAATGAGGAATTTCAAAGGTGAAAAGTTAAAAGACCTAGCACAATTAACTCTGGTGATCTAGGAAGCAATGATATTGATTTTCCTTCGGTATGCTACATAGTTCTTTACTGTTTTAATGAGTATCTATAAATTTAAAGTTCATCAAAAACACATTATAAAACTAAATTAGGAAATTGATTTATTTGGAATCCTTCGTGCCAGGGTAAGGGGACCAAGTTTTTCAAGCTACAATGAATTTTCATTATCTGAGAGATAGGTACCTAATGTTGTTCACCCAAAAAAAGTGTCCCTCAACACCACTGCCACACTGCTCTAAGTACATACCCATGAATGCACACAGAACTCATATGCATGAACATGCTCTTGCATGGGAATCAGGCTCTGACTTCATCTTCATTTCTTGTTGGTCTGAGCAGTACCAATTTAACATTGGTTTGCCCTGGAAGCAAAGCATAGCTAATTGAGACTCAGAGACATTGTTTTCAGGAGGGGAGAAGTTCAAAATTCTGAGCTTCCTAGCCTTGCCACCCTGAGAGCTTTTGCAGAAGGTTAAGCTTTGTGTTCCTCTAAGGAACCTGGGCTCCTTATTGCTCTAGGCAGCTATGACCAGTCCCAGTGTGGACAGACTAATGCTTGTGTTTACAAAGATGATCTCACTCTTGAATCATCTCTTTGAGGTAAGCATGCGAAGTGGTGTGGTCTTTATGCAGATCTTGTCTAGGCTACAATAGTGGGTGGAACTCCCCGATCATGCCTAAAGACATTATTTAACAGCACACATTCTGATCCTCTGGCTCTTAAAATCTTTCCTTTCTTTCTTGAATGACCTCCCTGAGCCTTAAGATATATAGGGGTTGTGTTGTAGTTAGGCTAAATGGAGTTGGACACAATAGGGTCACTTATCCTTTACATTTTGACCAGGTTTGAGTCTCTGTGGTAACTTCTCCATCTGCTACAAAAAGAAGTTTCCTTGATGAGGTCTCTGAACTATAGTTAAATGTTGTATTGACTTAGATTTTGAAAATGGCAGTACTAGATTGTTCTCTAGGATCCATGTTCTGTCAAACCATTGGTAGTTGGCTATATTTACAGTACCATGCATGAATTCTTCCCTATTGAATGTAGCTTAATATATATATATATATATGTATATGCCACATTTACACAATTAGGAATGCATTATTAGGCTAGCAACTGTTGTGATTCACAAGCTTTACACTACTTTTCTCCCTTAGTACCTTGCCCAGTTTCTTCTGATACTATGAGAGTTTGCCCTCAAGAGGCGGCTTCTAAGCAGTACCTGCTAGAGTCCTCCAAGTTCTGTGTCTCTATCTACATGTCTTCAGCAACAGTGTCTTATCTTTAAGTTATGTGAGACCAACAAGAACAAAAGCAATAGTTTATATTGCTTAGAGGGTTTCTAATCTACAACTCAAAAGGTTTACCTTGCTTAGCGTTGGAGTTATTGTTAGTCTCTGGTTCCTGGAGGGGGATCATTATGAACTTGTATCACATAACTCAAACTACACACACACACACCACACACACACACACACACACACACACCTATGTTTTAAGAAAAACCATGAGATATTATTTCCCTATGCCTTTAACAAAAATCTTTAGTGTTACTTAGCTCTCTTTGCTCCTTTCCTCTCTGTATTACACTCCTTCCAAACTCAATCAAGCTCATTTAAGTATACTAATTTTGGTACCAAACCATCCATAACTAATAACATAGATCACCATGAGTGAGCTAGCTGCATTTGAGTCTAAAAATATGTTGTTTAACAAACATATGATCTGGCCCATTTGTTGTAGCTTGGAGATTTCACATCAATGGCATCACTGAAAAAGAAAGTATAAAAGAACCAAAGGAAAATATCATTTGAAGTAAAAATAAACAGGCTATACAAAATAAATATCAACAAAGCCACAGAAATGATAGGGTGGTGGTTTGAATAGGTATGGCCCCAATAGACTCATATTTTTGAATGCTTGATCCATACATAGGAATTGTTTTAGCTAGGGTTTCTATTGCTGTGAAGAGACACCACGACCATGGAAATTCTTGTACAATAAAATATTTAATTGAGGCTGGCTCACAGTTTCAAAATTTTAGTCTTTATCGTCATGACGAAACATGGTGGCATGCAGGCAGACATGTGCTGGAGAAGAAGCTGAGGGTTCTACTTCTTGATCTGCAGGCAACAAGAAGCAATCTGCCTCCACAGTGACATAATTCCTTCAAGAAGGCCACAACACACAAAAAAAAAATCCAACAAAGCAACACCTTCACATAGTGCTGCTCCCTATGGGTCAAGCATTCATACACATAAATCTATGGGTGCCAAACCAATTGAAACCGCCACAGAGGATGGCTATAATAGAAGATGTGACAAATAGGAAGTCATTACAATCCCCAGATTCTGTGGGAAAAGGAGCACTCAATTGAGGCGATATGCAGCAAAGTGAAAGAGACAAATAAATGACTAAGATAAATTTCTTGCTAATATTGAGTTCTCGGTAAATATTTTTATTGTGATAGTAGTATAATTATTTCAGGTATGTAATTTATATGTTGCATTCATTATTTTAACCATAAAAGATTACATCAGGAAAAGGAATAGAATGATTGAAGTTTAGTTGTTAAAAAAAGAAAAAAGAAAAACCAGAAACAAGCACAGGACTTGAGTCATAGTAGAGCATGGTTTCTCTAACCTTATTAAATGCATCTTGGAAGCTCAGTGTTGAGTACTGCTTTTCTGAAACTTGTTAATCTATTTAAATTGTATTTATAATGTGTTATAAAGGATACATTGGTTTTACTAAATCTGTGAGCTTATCAGTGTCCTAATAGCTTCCACTATTCCTTAATTCGCTAGTAAGATTTATGATGCCTGTCCTACTTTGTTTTTCTATAGTGAGATAAAATAGACAAACACCAACTTGAAGAGGAAATGGTTGGTTTTATATTACAACTTCAGGGGTGCCTAATCCATCACTGAGAGATGTCAGGACAGGAACTCAAGCAGGAGCAGAAGCAGGAATCATAGAGAAATACTTTGTGCTCAGTTGATTCTCATGGCTTGCTCAGCCCGCTTTCTTATAAAACCCAAGACCAACTTCCTAAAATGACACCACCCACAGTGGTTTGGATCTTCTCACTGCAATCATAAATCAAGAGAATGACCTCACAGACTTGCTTGTAATCCACTCTGATGGAGATATTTTCTCAGTTGCGGTTCCCTCTTCCCAAATATCATAACTTGTGTCAATTTGACAAACTACCAACCAGGTAATGGCGCTGAATGCTACACAGAGTGTAAGATGAAGCTTACACTGCATCTGCATTTTAAAGTGGATGTAATTATTCATCTGTCTTTCAATAGTGACAGAATCAGTCTCAAGTACATTCCACCCAGAGAAATAAGGCAAAATGAATCAAAGTAAGGCAGGTGTCTTAGGCTTCTATTATCGTGAAGATACACCGTGACCACGGCAGCTTTTATAACTGAAAACATTTAATTGGGGATAGCTTACAGTTCAGAGGTTTAGTCCATTATTGTCATGGTGGGAAATGATGGCATGCAGGCCAACATGGTGCTGGAGAAGGAGCTAAGAGTGCTACATATTGATCTGCAGTCCTCAGAATTAACTATGTCACTGGGCATAATTTAAGCATGTATGAGACCTCAAAGCCCACCCCCACATTTCTTCCAACAGGCCATACTTCCTAATAGTGTCACTCCCTATAAGGGTCATTTTCTTACAAACCACCACAGGACAAAGAAAGCATGCTGAGTAAGAGTACACCTAAAGCTATTTATATCAGCACCCAAATCCTGACTCACCCCTCTTTGTTCTGGTGATATGCCCCACTGCTGTTCTCCTCCCTAACTTGATGTGCATCTATCTCCTTGACACCAGAGAGGTATTTACCCTGTAGTTGGTTTTCTGGCAACATGCCTCATTTAAGCTGCTTCAATTATCAGGATAAGATCCTCATCACTGCCTCTCAAATGGTTCCCCATTCTGAAGCACTTCTTTAATCTCTTTTCTTCAGTTCCTCCTTTGTGTAATTAAGTCTCTCTCTCCCTCTGCCTCACCAATCTCTCTCTGCCTTTCCAGTCTCTCTTTCTCTGTCTCTGTCTCTCTCCCCCTCTCTCATGCATACACACACACACACACACACACACACACACACACAAACACACACACACACACAGACCACCCCTCCTGAAAAGATCCATTTGTGGCAGACCTCTTCTGCTGCCTGCTGAAGTTAGCACCATTCAGTTATTTTTAGTGTTATCTCTTTCCTTTAATTAGCACAGCCCTAAATTGCATATTTTGTTCTTAAGTTTTACACAGATTAAGATCTCCCAGTTCCTTAGTCATTGATTTTGGATGTTGCCCCGAGTTTCCTGCAGTTCATTTAAATTCAGTTCACTACAATATGCCAAAAATAAATAAAGCACAGTTTTCTAACATCTAATCACCCAGCTCCACCTGTGAACCTTTTGAGGATTCTAAACCTCTGAGAAAAGGGGGTGGGAGGTAAAGGCAAAGTTAGCATACATTTTCTTGGTAACCCTATTCCATACTACTGCTTCCCTGTCATTATGATCCCCATAATTCTTTCAAGAGAATGTTTGCTATGCATCCATGAACCCCTTTATTTTTGCATCTATACATTTAAGTAAATATTTTTATAAGGATGTGGAAGTGTCTATAACCAGTCATTTTTTCTTTCTTTAAAACACATTTTCATTTCAACACAATTATCTCCAATTAAATGGAAGAGATGGGCATGTTGCCCTTCATGGAAACTTTACTCGTCTGTTTGGATAAAATTCATTTTTAAGTACTGGAAATGGGTTAGAGTGCTGAGAGGTTGCATCCGGAAGGATCACAGTTGCTTGTTCCACTCTCCCACTCTCTCTCCCTTCCTTTGATGTCAACTTGGTTCTCTTGATAAATTAAAGGGTTGGGAATCCCCTATTTCAACTGTCAGGAAATCACTTTGCTTGGCGTTTTGCATTTTAAAAGATACTTTCTTTCTCAGTTCACCAGTTGTTTTTCTCCTCAGTTCCAGAACTGGAAGATTCCAGCATCCAAATTCTACATAATGTAAAGTGGTTTTCAAAGTTTCTTTTCTTTAGATTCAACCATTTATTTTACTATTGCTCTCAATGTGTGCCCACAGCTCACTGTTTTGATTCCTGTAACATTATACAAATATTTTGTCTTTTCCTCCTTATTTCCTCCTGTAGTTAAAATACCTTGGGTTCCAATATAGAAACTAGTTGTATATCCCGTATTTTTTTAACCACACAGGATGGAAATGTTGATGAGTTAAGATTGGTTTCTGAAACTGGAATATTACGACCCTTTTAGCATCATTCCTTTTAAGAGATAAGTTCTCATTTTTTTTCAAACACAAGCCTGTATATTTGTGTGTTTCAAATCAGTTGTCATCAGTAGTATCTGAGTATTAAATAGATCTAAATTGGAGATCATGCCTTAGAAAATATAATTCCTTATTCTAACTGAATTTCCTTTAAACATTCTGTTTGAGCTATCGCAATAAGATACTTGAAATATCAGATAAGCTAGAAAAAATAGGAAGTTCCTTTCTTTCTAAGAAACTGGGTGGTCTAGAAATTTGAAACCTTTTTGTTTGTTTTGTTTTGTTTTGTTTGAGACAGGGTCCCAAAGTGTACCTCAAACCTGTCTGGCATGAAACTGTTTATGTAAACCAGAATTGCCTTCAACTCACAAAGATCTGGTTGCCTCTATCCACTGAGTGCAGGAATTAAAGCCATATACCACCAGACATTCATTTCTGCACTACTAATGACTGAGCCTAAATAGACTTTTGAATTGAACCCAATAGTTACAATCAAATTTGTAACAGCAACCACTGGAACCATTCACCTTATGAATTCTATTTGCATTGATATTGCAGGCATCTTAGTGTCAAATTTTAATATGAACCACATCTTTACGATGGAAGAGAAATTGATATGTGAGCAAATATATAACTTCTCAATTGGCCAATTGGTCCATATTATAGCAATTGGTTGCTACTTATTCACATTTGAGTACTTACACGTTTAATAATATGTAGTCTATTTTTCATTAAATTAGAGTGAAATATTTTAATATATTAGCATATAAGAATATGCCTATGTAAATATACAGACACATACATATATACTTAAATCACAGTTGTTTCAATCTATTGCTTGAGAAGTGAGAATATAATTATAATGATAATATTTTCCTACTCCTCTTGCTTGGGAATGGATTAAACATCTTAAAATAATACAATTTCTTTATCTATTTATACTAAATTTAAAGTATCTTTACAATATGCATATTGCAATGTGTGTATATGTTGCTTATATAATTTATAATGAGTATTATACAATAAATAATAAAAAACATGCATTATCCCCACAGCAAGTAGAAAACAGTTCATTTGACTACATGTCTGACTATAATAAATTTAGGATGATATCCTTGTTAGGATTCCATTAGCATTTTTAAAGAGAATTATTTGTATTTTATGTGTATGAGTATATGCTTGAATTTAATAAAGTGTGCTCTTCTCACGCCAATTGTCCAAGGAGACAAAAAGAGGATAAGCAGACACCTTGGAACTAGACTTACTGAGGGTTTGAACTGCTATGTGAGTGCGGGGAAGTAAACCTTGCTTCTCTGCAAGACCAATAATTGCCAATAACCTTTGAGCCATCTCTTCAGTCCCTCCATTTGCTTTCTTCACACATCATATTTATATCATCATAGATAATTATTAAAGTTTAGTATTACATTGTCCTCAAAACTGATGGTTTAACCATTCACTTAAGAAACTTCTATTAGTCACCTATTGTATGCCTGTGTTTGAATTAGGTGTGGAGATAGGAAAATGATAAAACAGATAAAACATTTCATGAGCTCATAATCTAGTATAGTATGCAGTATAAAACATTGAATATCCTACTTGCAGTAGTAAGTAACCTTTACAAATTGGATTGTGCTTACTGATCTAAACTGGAAAGTCTGTCATTTAAGGAAAGGAACAGCTTTCCATATAGTAGGAAGTAAGTGGGTAATGTTTCAATGATTAACAATAGGGTTGATGGTAGTGAAGAGTAGGGTTTACATTGCAGTTGAAAGGGATTAGTATGTGCTAAAGTTTAAAGGGATGCAGCTGAAAGATGCCTTGATAAATACTAGGGCAGTTTTATATTTCTGAAATGTTCAATGCTTAAGGGAAAATTCCAAAATTCGGGCCAGAAAAGTAGCTTATGATTGAATTATGTGAGTATTTAAAAAATCAATCCCCAGGAATCTAATTTTTCTATTATCTTAGCTACATATGTACTCAAGGCTCTTTTTTACTCAGGGATTTAGCAGAAGTTCATGTTTTTGAAAGTTGTAACATCACAGAATCATCCATTTTTTTCAACAATTTTCAATCTTCTATTAATCACAAAGTTGCAAAGAGAAAGACCACTGACCCAAATCATCATGACCAAATTAATTCAAGCAAGCAATTAATTAAAGCAAACATTTTTATTCGGGTACATGGACTGTCTTACACTAGAAGCAGTGTTCAATAGATCAACACTGGACAAAGAAGACAGGGATATTTTGGTTTGTTTTTGTTTTTTTTTTGTTGTTGTTGTTTAGGTGTAGGTAATTTCTAAATGAAGAATTTGGTGGTCAAAAAAATTGGTGTTACTGGAGGAAAAGAAGTTAGCCATAATGGCCTGCTGTAACAAAGACATGATTGTAAAGTGATCATAACAAGGTACACATAAAAAGAGAAAGTTAGAACAACCTTTTGAAACAAAGGTAGTGTTGTTATAATAACTTTTTGAAACCGAGAAATGGTCGCCATTTCCTGGAACAGGAGAACAGAACTATTTGTATTTAAGATTACAGGTGGGGCATAGTCTAATCCTTCAGAAACAGAGGTTTGATCATAAATGGGAATGACCATAGTTTGATCTTGATATAATACAGCTTTTAAATCTAAGATGGGGGCAGACTGGTTCATCACTTCCAACTGCTTTCATGTCTATGATGTATTTTAATATCTGTAGTTACCATAATAAATCACTTGCACATGAAACAGTCTCATCAATTTGTAGAATGAGAGCCACAAGAACAGTGAGACAAATATGAGCGAGAACTCATGTACAGCCTGATTCTGCTATGTCATCCTTCATATTTTTCACCAAAGCAAACAAATAAATTATAGTTGAAAGAGAGGTTAGGCACATGCTTGTCCATTACACTGCACATCAGCTATGCACCCAAGCAATCAATATGGTTTGGACACAGCTGATATAATTTGGCGGAGTTATAATTGAATTTTTCCCTCTTAATATCATTACACCTACAGAACATCTCCCATTATGTGTCCCTCCCCATCATTCTCCAAATTACATGTTCCAAATGGAACTAATTATCTACTCCCATATAAAGCATCTCCTCATGACTGCTATCCCTTCTCTATTATAGGCACCAGTGCTTTCATGCTCCTAAATTTGCTTTCGCTGCAGTATGTTTCTTTTATTCATTCTCTTATTCCTTCCTAAATATAATCACTGAATGTTTATTTTTTGAAATTACTTGTATGTATAAGTCCATTTATATTACAGATATACATTGTAGAGTTCATTTGAATATAATAAAGACTCAGTGAGCAAATGAATGAAATATGAATAAGTGTATGAATAGACAACTGTTCTACCTCAAGTAACTTAAAGCTATAGTAATGAAAGATATCTCTTCTTATATGAGAGAATGTCTTTAAAAAGTCTCTTTAATTATATTATAACATTTCTTAATTTAAAAAAATATTCTCAGCTGATTGCTTTGAATGATGTTTGGTGGAGATATACCTGGTAGTTGTAGATCTATGAGATCACCTAAAGATATTAATGGACAAATTGAAGGAACACGTTGACTAAGGTACTTCTTGAAACAGGATTTTGGATTTTTGATATTTGTTGGATGTTATTGTCAATGAGAGTTTTATAGTTCAGAGGTATACATATACATGCATAAAATATTACAGAGTCATGTTATTAAATTGACAAATCGCATATAAACAACAAGGGGGAAATAAAAACAGCAGTTTTCTTACTAGCAAGCAAATAAGTATAGCATAGGATAAAATTTTAATGAATAATATAAATAATCAAGGTCCTTTATCTCAAATCCTGTAAGTGGAAATAGAGATGGTGTGTTCTAAAGTAAGATATTAGATAATGTAAACATATTTTTTAAAACAAAGAAGAAAATGGCATCTCAACTATTTAAAAAAGAATGACTACAGTTATTTCATAAACAGAAAAACCCTCTTCATTTCTAATATTTTTAGCTACAATTTATCACATGTAAAAATAGCTTGAAATTTCTTATCATGTCATAAAAGCATTTTTGTTTTGTTGACATAAGGTCCGAAAGTTTTATGTATCCACATTTGTCCTTCAAACTTTCCTTGGCCGTGCAAGCAGTATATTTTCTCTTTGGGAAAATGGGGAATAACTGAATTCCTAGGTTAATTTTATAGGTCATAGTACTGTATTTTAACACCCATGATCCCTTTTATGAGGAATCAGGGAAATAAATATGTGTGTGTACATATATATGTATAAATCTGTGTATATATATTGTTTCTAAACCAAATAATATCATTTCTGCACCTTGCTGCTGTGAATATCAGATTTATTGTCCTAATTAGGGAGATAAAGGCTCTAGAAGGATATAAGAACAAATTTTCAGGAAGATTAATGTGGAAATTAAGGATTGATAGGATGTGTTGATTAGGTCCAAATTCAGCTTCTGGGGATTGGTAACCCAATTAAGAAATCAACATAATTACCTGAATACCCCAAATTATATTCATTTGACTGATAGTCATTTTTTTTCTACAATTTGTGTGTGGCAGGGTAAAGACTGAAGTTACCCTTCAGTTAACAAGGAATATTTTCGTCATTTCTTCCTAATGTAGTAAACAAATAATAATTAAACATCTATCATGTGCATAGTAAAAGAAACAAGTGTTCTTCTAAGCCAGAATACTTGTAGAGCAGACTAGAATGTTTACAGAGAAGGCATTTGACAAAGGATAAATGAGCTGAATATTTCTCTCACATAAGCAGATTGTCCAAATAGAAATAGAGACTCATGTAATTTCCTGATGGGTTCTGCAATATACATAACTTAATGATTTCATTTATAAATAATTAAAAATTAATCTTGTGGAAGTATTATGACATGGCAAACATTAAGCCAAGAATTTTCCATACGGTATCACATTTAGACTTTAGATGTGAATTTTGATGCACATTATTAAATAAAATAAGATAACAAAACATTCCTGCTAATAGGGGCACATCTTCTGATATAGTCATTCCATTTCCCCAAAATAAAATACTGAAAATGGTACAGACTATGTACCATATGCCACAATTAAGACACTAATTCATTTCATTAAAGGAGTAAGTAAAGAACTCAAAAGGCCTGCTACTGGGAAATGTTTAGACTATGAAACTACAATTTGTGCATCTGTAATGATGCAAATATCATCAAGCTGTTGACTTAGAGATACTTTTTATTTCAAATTCCCAAATTAATGTCATATTTGTCTGTTTTTAATATATGGGATAGATTTCTCCATCTCATCTTGATAAGCAAATTTTGCAAACATATTTTTGATGTTTAAAAATGATTGCACATATGATAATGAACTTTGGGGGGTTGGGTTTTGACTACTGATATGCTTTTTGCAGTATTTCATTTTGTGCAGTAATGTGTGTAGCCTATCACTTTCGTCACAGCCAATATACAGATTCCCCTGACAAATTATTCACATCCATTTCACAGGGTGTAGTATATATTTTGTATCACTGAAATTTTATTTTTTAGATTTTCATTGGCTGATGAAAAGTTTTAATAAAATAAAACTCCTCAGTCCAACCACTTTGGAGCTATCTATGCAAGCAGCTTGTAACAGGTTTTAATCCATTGGATGAACTCAGGAAAAACTAGCAAGCTGGCTAACATTGCATTATCCTAATTTTTATTTCATAAAGCAGAGATTTACTTTAAAATCAAAAATATATGAACAGATTGAGTCCAGATGTCTGAAGGGATTGCTTCTGTTTTCCAATGCCAAAAGAGTCTTCTGTAGGTTCTACTTTGATAATTTCCGTATTTCTCTTTTGACAGTTCTCCTAACCCTTCATGCCAGCAAACCGCAGTACTGATATATACATAAAAGTACTCTGGTATTTGGGTATTTAAATATGTCTATAGATAATTTTAAAAGCATCATTTTGTAAAACAAAAACTCACTTTTTAATCTAATGAACTTCTAATCTGAATGTATTTTCCAATCAAATTTTAAGTTTAGTGTTAATACGAGATTATATAACCTCATTATATTTTAATAAAACAAATAAATCCAAGAAATCCTTACAACTACTGTAAAAAATTATTTTAAAATACATAACAAATACACAGGAAGAACAACTATACTTTCCTTTAATCATATGGTAAATTTTCAGTTTTTTTTCTGTAAAAATTACTTTGAATGAATTTATTCATGCAGTACCAAAGACAATTATTGTTAACATCAGCAGAAAACAGTATTTTGCTTTATCTTTGTCTCATTCTTGTAATGAAATTTGACCTTTACATCTTATAGCATTAGTCAAGTGTTAGTGAACAAAATATATTTCCTAGCAATTATTGGAAATTACAACTTAAAATGGTGAAATTGGTTATGAAATAATAACAATTATTGTCTGGACAGAAGCAACATAGACATAGAACTATTTATCTACGTGAAATTTCATACAAAGCGTGTTGAAAATACTTTAAAATTTTATTTGGTTTTCATGCAAATTATATACTAGTATTTCTGATTTATTTTTGTAATTCAACTATGAGAAATTCCTTCATAAAATGCAAAATAGGTTAGTGTGTTGTATGTGTGTATTTGTGTGTGGTTGTTGTATGGAAGCAGAACTCAGTGCCTCAAGCATATTTGTCTGGTGATCTATCGCTGAGCAGCACCCACAGATCCAGTATTATCATTGAGACTACAATGTGATGTATAGTTTCCAAAACAGAAAAAATCAGGAGCAAGCTTAAAAATGTCTTTTTGTTTTCCTTCCTTCCTTCCTTCCTTCCTTTGTTTCTTCCTCCTCTCTCTCTCCATTCCTCTACACCCCCATTTGCCTTACTTTTCTTTCCTTGTGTGTGTCTGGCAGCTAAACCCAGGGCATCAATAATACTGTGAAAGTGCTATAACCTTGAGCTATATCAACAACCCTAGGAATGTTTATTTTAATGTTCTTTTTCTTCAAGCTCAGAGTTTGTCTAAATATTTTCTTTAGAATATTTTAAATGAATACATTAAAAGCAATTTTTATTTTTTTCCTTTTTTTAAAATTTATTTATTTATTAAAGATTTCTGCCTCCTCCCTGCTACCGCCTCCATTTCCCTCCCCCTCCCCTGATCAACCCCATTGAGGAGTCTTTTAATTGTCCCCATCCTCTTTATCTGCTTTCTCAATATGCTGTTTGTATTTACCACCATGGACTAGCTTTTCTCCCAAACTGTAAATTTAGTGATATAGAAAACTGTCTGATGTTGTACACTCTACAGGTCCTCTTTGGACCATGCATTGAGTCTAGCTGCTAAAGAAAGAAGACTAAATATGGAGGGTATGGATGGATAAATGGTTGGTGTGTGTATTTATAATCCTTTTGTATAAAGGATTTTTCAGGAATAAGAGACAAATGAAGTGCTCTTGAAATTCTAATTATCTAACTCATTTTAACTCATCGTTGATCACATACAAGTTAAATGGGCAAATGAAAGTTGACATGCAAGAAGTTTCTTTAGTATATTAATTTATACCATTTCAATTCATAGATGGAACTGATTTTACAATCTTTTTGCTAATATTTGATTTAGTTTAGTTTACCTTGTGTTCTGGTGTGGTTTGAGGCAGAGTCTAACTCAAACCCCAGTTTCCCTGATGTGCCACACCAGGCACTTGCTCTGTTTTGAGCTAAAAGCCCATGCAATGCAGGCTGGTACTGAACTCGCTCTATAGCTGAGGACACCATTGAACCTCCAAGGACTGAGATCACAAGTTTGTGTCCCCCTATTTTTTTTTAATTTTAGCAGTTTTTTATGTGTACTTTAAAAAATATGCTATTCATGCCAGGCGGTGGTTGCGTATGAGTTTAATTCCAGTACTTGAGAGGCAGAGACAGGCAGATCTCTGTGAGTTCGAGGCCAACCTAGTCTTCAAAGTGAGTTCTACAAGTCTCCAAAGCTATAGAAAAATCCTGTCTCTAAAAACAACAAAAATGCATTAAAATATGCTATATATGTACATAAGAATCCATAGGGACAAATATAAACATAGTAGCATATTGTCAAATCCCATATATCATGAAGCTATGAGCAAGTTTTCTCTTAACAGCACCGTCTATTATTAAGTTCCTTATCTTTGCACAGCATGTTGATAGGGAAAAACTGTGTCTTACAGTTTTCGTTACAGAACAGAAAGGGAGGTCAGATCTCATCTCAGGAGATCTCATTAGAAGCTTTTAGTTTTGGATAAACAATGCTCATTCTGTTGTAGGGTTGAATACTTTTCCTCCTACAGTTCCCAGTTTTGTTGAACTTTCACACAGATTCTTACTTGAATTAGGAAATCCAAATATTTCTCTTTTATTTTCTGTGTATTCTGTGCTCTGTCTATATTAGTGTATTTTATAATTCTTTCTATATCACATATATTGTGAGGTTGTTTTTTTTTTCCATTTCCTATACCCTGTAATAAACTGGAGGATCCAGGAGAGCATTTTCATGTTTTTCTTGTCTACTGTTTTGATTCTATTGTCTCGTTAACATCATTGCATAAATAAACATTTCACAAATATTTGTGGACGGAATATGGTTTCCTTCTCAAAATAGCAGTTGCTAACTTGAAACCACACCAAATACTTATTTTCAGTACACCGAATTGAACTAAGTTGGATTCTGACCAAGTGTGAGAAAAGAGAAGAATAGGGAAGGGGAAATGAGAAAAGGAACAAAGGAGATAGGAAGGGGTAAAAAGGGAAGTAGAGAGAAAATCAGTCCCATACTGGGCCTAAGGACATTAATTCTGCACTTACTATTTATCATGAGTAGGTTTCATATATAAACTGCAAAGTTAGATACTGCATGGCTTTTAGGACAATGCAGTCAGATAGTGCTTATTATTCAGTATTAAAAAAAATAAAAGCAAATCTAAGGAAATTATTAAAAATTATTTTGAAAATGCTTTTTCTGAAAATAATTATAAAGAAAATCCATGTTCTCATTATATGTAATAGCTGACCATTACACCATATATGTTAATTAAAATCAACAGAATGTATTTCAAAAGATCACACATACCAAGCCCACATGTATGATTTTGCATTCTATTGACCACTGTGAAGAAACTTTTAAACACCTACTACTTGAGTATAGGAAAGTAATTGATATCTAAAGGTAAACTGAATAAACAAAATGCGGAATTTATCTCTTAAAAATATTCGAAATTATAATTACATCCTTCCCTCTTTTCTTTCCTTTCTCCCAGTCCTTTCATGCTTACCCCTTGCCCTCTCTCAGATTCATGGCCTCCTCTTCATTAATTGTTATTACATATGAATACACACACACACACACACACACACATTCCAAAATATAACCTGCTTGATTCACATGATGTTCCTGTGTATATATACATGCTTTCAGAAATGATGGACTAGTCTTAGATAACTAATTTGGGCACTGTTCCCTAGTAAAGACCATTTTCTTTCTCTCGCATTCATCAGTTGCCTGTAGTGAATTCCCTACGGTTAAAGCCTCATGAGCTTTCTCCCTTCCATAATAACATCATCGTTGGTATCTTGCTTGTTCGGGTCTTGTCTAGGCAGCTCTGTTGATGAGACGTAATGGGTGTCGTTTGTTTGACATTTCCAGGAGACACAATATCACAGGAAACTTCCTGTTCCTCTGGTTCTTAACACTTGTCCCACCTTCTCTTCTTCTATTTTTTTTAAGGCTTGTTTTATTTTAATGACTGATCCACCTGAGACCACAGGCAGCCCACTCTGTACAGACTCGAGGGAAGCTCTATTTCTTGGTCTCTTCCTCCTTGGACAGAGTCTTGATGATCTCCTCCTTCCTGGCATGGGGGCGCTCCTCCTGGCGCTTTCTTGCTTCCTTGGTCTTAGACCTGCGAGACTCAGCCTGGTCAGCCAGGAGCTTCTTGCAGGCCTTGTCTGCCTTCAGCTTGTGGATGTGCTCCATGAGAATCCGCTTGTTTTTGAAGACATTCCCTTTGACCTCCAGGTAAAGGTTGTGATACATATGGCGATCAATCTTCTTGGATTCACGGTATCTCCTGAGGAAGCGGCGCAGGATCCGCATTCTTCTCATCCAGGTCACCTTCTCGGGCATTCTGGCATTGGCAGACCCTTCCGCTTTCCTATGCCCATATGCCTGCCCTTCCATCAAGCCAAAGTGCTTTTCCGGCATCGAGTCTGGGAATGGACAGTCACAGGCTTCCGGATGATCAGCCTATCTTTAATCAGCTTCCATATCTGCTGACCCACCTCTTCTGCAATGATCCCTGATCCTCAGGTGCAGGAAGCATGTTGTAAATTTATCAGTTCGGTTAGATACCACATGATCTCTTGTTCTCTGCATCCTAATGGGTTTAGAATGTTTGGTTCATTCCTCTATTTCATTTTATTTTAGTTGGTTACCAGTCCTGTTTGGAAGTTAACGATTCTGGCCTTTCCTTTATACAGACACTTTAATTCTCTTTTGAACCATGAAATGAGACATTCAGTTTTTAAGGTTTTTTTCTTTAAAGCCCTCCGAGAAACAGGAGTATTTAATAAGATTAGATAATTCCAAATAAATGGGACAATGAAAAACTATATAAAATATAGTTGATTAATGATTTGAAACTTGTGAATACTTTGGTTACCTGTTTCATGGTGATAAAACATATTAATATAGAGGGTTAGAACAGAAAACTTGTACAATGGTGATTGTAAATTAGGTAGTCTCCAAAGTAAAAGTGAAATAGCAGTAGTCAGCAGATATAATGTCATTGAATGAACTGACAATAGAAAGTAGAAGTAAAAATTTAACTTAGCACATGTGTAGGTTTGTATTCCTGTATGTGTGACAGGAGTGCAAAGAAAGTATCAACATATAAGTAATTATTTATTTTATATTTAAATGGTGAAAACATTTTCTCAGGTGTGTCCTATAATGGGTAACCTGATTTTTTTTATAGTGTCACGTGTAATATAGTCCTTCTCATATACAATCCTTTTGTTCAAACAATGCTATATGTCATTGACTTCTTTTTTAAAAACAAGCTATTATTTTATGTGTATGAGTGTTTTGCCTGCTGCATGTGTGCATATGGACGACATGAGTATTTATTTTCTATGGATGCCAGAAGAGAGCATCAGATCCCCCTAGGACTTGATAAATGAATGATTATGAGCCACTACATTGGTTCTGGGAATTGAATCCGGGTCCTCCACAAGAACTGTAAATGTTCTAAATCATGGAACAATCTCTCTTGCCCTGTGATAAACTTTATAATTCTGTATTGAACCCTGCATGCTTAAAACTCATTCTGTTATCCCTTTGTCTCAAGCTTAATTTCCTTAACTTGAACTACAAGGATGTCTGCTTTTAGTCGTTCTCTTTCTTCTACTGATTCATGTTCTCATCTCCTTCTTATACTTTTAGGTGTTCTTCGTAGACTTTGAATGTTCCTCCCCAGTGTTTCAATCTGCCAAACTTTTGATCATCATTTGGAACCCATAGAAAATTTGATATCCTATGTGATACATTTCATAAAGTCTCTAAGGTAGAATTACTCTTTACTTTGATACTCTTACAACATTTTATACTAAACTATCCCATAGACTGTCAAATTACATAGTATTTTCAAATGTACTTCAACTATATCCAATTATGAACATGGTCTTGATTATTATATTGCATATATCCCATGGTGAAAATACATCCAACTTCGGTAAGAGTTTTCAAGAACACTAGTGTGGTATGTTCTTAAGGTTCTGATGGAAAAAAAATCCTTATTCTCTTTAAGTATATATTTAAAAATACTTGGAATACATGGGAAAATATTTGACACAATAAGAACTTGAATTACAAAAGTCAATTTATCATTTGTACATCCAATCACTCACTGTATATTCCCAAAAGCCACATAGACCCTTAGAATATAAATTATGGTATTTGTGGTGTGTGATCAACAGAAAAACTATACATTACTTCACTAGTATGTTATACTATAGCTTATTTTATTAACAAAGTTAAAAAAAACCCTAATCATTTTTAAGTGAAGTTGAACCAGTATGTGAATGTGCTATGTGCTAATTTACAATCTTGTTCCCCATTACAGTGAGCCCTCCATTGTAAACCTTGTGCTTCTACTACAGAGTGGTATGGAAATGAATCCTGCATGCTTGAGAGAGTGGAAAGGGAAGAGGGTGAAAAAGAGGGAAAGAAAGAAAATAAGAAAGATCAAGAGAGAGACTTTATTGAGTCATTATATCATGTTCCATATGAAGCATCTGCTTTTGTGGAATCTGACAGATTCTAGGGGAGGCTTAGAGTGACATAAAGCCACAGGATGGAGTCTCCCAGAATCTAATAGGACAGAGGGAGATGCCTAGAGCACTCCCAAAAACCTGAATGCAGTTTTTTGAAATGTAAAGAATTTATTCAGCCCTTCTGAATTTAAACTTGAAAATTCAACAAGTAAACTCTAGTGAAGGATAAATCATGAAAATATGTTATAAAGGGTAGAATACAGCCAGAAGATACAGCTCCTTTTCATCTTCATCTTTTTCCTAGAGCTGACAACATAAGGCTAAAAGGAAGTTAGAATAAGGGAGAAGGAAAATTTGTAATTCAGAGTTTAACACTTACTATCAGTTGAAGAAGATCAAGTTCAGGACATGTTCTTACTCCTTTGATTTTTGAAATCAGAAAGCAGTTCCTTTTTGTGAATTTGCAGGAGTTATACAATAAATGTTGTTGCAAAGTGTTTGAAAAGCATGTAACACACACAAAACAAATTTCTTCCAATTCTGGTCATAGGCCTTATGAAATTTACTTTTTATGCCTAAGACTTAAAGGGCAATACATAGATTAAAAACAAACATTAAAACAAAGCTTACATTGTACCAGCAGTCTTTGATTGAAAAGAAATAAAATATTTCTTTCATTGTAAATTTAGCCAATTGTTTGTTTAACATATCTTGACATGAATGTCATACCAGTGAAAGAATTTCATGGTCAGTGATAAAGATTATAAATGTAAAAATATAAAGGTGAACAGAACATCCAGTTTATATATAAATACTGAATGTACTCTTCCACTCAACAGTCACGTTCACTGACTGGCTCTGTCTTAATTAGTGCCCACCCAACATTTCTAATAATAGAACACTGGAGAATTATTTATATGGTCTATTATCCTTACTACTAATACTTTCTAGCACTGGGCAGCGTAAACCTGCCTACATTTGTCGTGATCTGGATTTTCCCAATGTTTTATCCATTATACATGTTTCAGTAAAGTTTGTTCAAGTTCAGCCTGGTAGTTAGAATTGTGTGTATTGGAATTCCACTCTCTAAATTTGTATATTTATGTAAAGGTTATGGGATATCTGACTTTAAGATTCATACTTAGATTTTTATGAGCCTTGGCTTTCATATAAAGTAGTCATAACTGTAATATGCCATAAGCCTATTGTAAACAAGAAAACCCTTCAGTGTGTTTACCAACACCTTCTAAGTTGTTTTTGCACATAAATGTCATTAGAAGGCTATTAGAAGTCAAATGTTTTCCTGTAGCTCCAATCTGAAAATTTATTCTGATTACTTGGTGTAGCATCCATTTGTTTTGAATGTGTCTTTTGTTTTTCCAGAAAGCATTTAGACTACTTAATTATTTGATGGTTTTATTCTTTGGAGCATCATTTCTTCATTTTCAATGGTTCTGCTTTAATCACTGAAGTCAAAGTCTATAGTCCTAGTCTGTTCTTAGTCTTCCCCAAATTACTAACAAAGTCAAGCTGAAAGAGATTTTCGTGGTTACTGAGTCACTAGGGTAGTCCCTCTTCAGTTGTTTTTCAGTGATAACATTTATTATTTCATATGAGACATGGTCTCATACTGTAGTTCAGGATGGTTTGAAACTCATTGTAGACCAATCTGGTATTGAATTCTGGGCAATCCTACTTTCTCAGCTTCCGATCTACAGGCATAATAGATAAAAATCTTCATTCCCAGAAGGTAATGATATTTGATGATAGGCTATGCACCTCTTTCAATAAAAAGACTCATTTTTGTTGTAATTTGTCATTATTTTATTACTTATGTATTTATTCATTTATTTAATTTAATTGTTCCTGAGGCAAGACTAGAGAGTGCCTAGCTCACTTGGTAGCTGATCACCAAAATCACTAGTAGGAAAAGAGACAAAGAAGAAGTGGGGGAAAGGAAATAATGAGTTTGTTACTAAGCTGGATATTGGCGTAGAAAGCTGAGCTCAAAGCTATGGACCTCCTTAGGGGAATATTATAAATAAACATAAATATACCTCTGAAGGACAGGACTATGGGGAAATCTGTCTTTGCTTCTTATGTTGCCAGGAACATAGAAACCTTACATAGGAACATAGGAGTGTTACCAATAACATCAGATTTTTGGCCATGTATAGGATGAGTAAGTTTCCATGAAATTGGAAAAAAAAAAAAAAACAAACCCTTGAAGCAGAAACAGTAAGACATGCAGTGGCGCTTGACCTAACAGACCTTCAACATGCCCAGGGACTTTCCATCACAGAGATAATAAATTCAAAAGTGTGTCTGGTGGGATCAGACATGTCAGCTACAGAGCACAAATTGAATTTCCCAATTATCTGATGCCATGATCTTGTTTGACAAGGAGATGAAACGGGCTCTGTCTCATTGTTGAATTCTTCACATCTGATACATGTGGTTTAGCTTCATTTTGCTGTTTAGTATTTGAAAGCTCTATAGCCTATTTTCCATAATCTAAACTGTGATGAAATCAGATGCATTTATTCTAAATTCATACCTTGATGTTGTGTATGTAGCAAGTACTCAAAAATGACTTCTTAAAGGGATGATTTTCAAATGATTTTCTGATTTATGGAGAAGCATAGTGAGTGCAATAGAGCCCCCAGCAAAGAAAACGATTCCACAAAGTTTCACAGGGCCTGTCAATGATTTGTACAGTAGAAGTGCCATGGAAAATGTTAACAGAGGTCACTTTTAAACTATGTGAACAATTATTTTTTATAATAATAATTGTATTTCCTCCCTGGTGAAGCCTCTGTCTCCTATGATTATTAAATTTCAGGACAAAATAACCCTTAAATACTAAGAGAGCAAGGCTTTCTAGTGAAACAAATGTCCTGTTTCCTTTGAGTTGACTTGTCATTCATTTGAACACACACACACACACACACACACACACACACATATATATCACTCAGATAAAAATATTTTAATCTTTCTATTTTATATAATAAACAACTATGTTTACTAATTTCCATTGATTAGAACCCACTATACACTCTTCCATGATTTCATTATTTTCACAAGGGATAGCCACAAACCTTAATTTGCTTTTCCTGATCTTGGCACACATGAATGTATTACTAAATAACTTTTTTCACAATATTTTTCACTTCTTATAATTAGAATCACATTGTATCTATTCTTTTGTGACAGATTTTTTTCCACAGTCAGCATTAAAGTGCCAAGCTTCATCACTGTCATTGGCTAGGTATATTTTATTAATTTTTAGTGCTATTTTCTATTATAGGAATAAATCTACAATTTATACATTTTTCTTCTTTGTTTGCCTCGTACAGATACTACTTCTTGTAGAGGACTTTGGGGAATGAGATTGTTGAGTCAGTTGTTAAAATATGTGCCCTTGGTATCTCCTTTTTCTGTACTTTGGAAAATTGACCATTGTGAGGTACATGTACCTGACTTTCACTACAGCCGATGTTATCTCTTGGACTAATACTGTACAACTGGAATGCATATTTAGTGGAAGAAGACAGGGCACATTTTTACTAGCCCTTTGTTCCCCAATCACTTCGATGGGCAGAAGCTGCCTCAATTTTTTTGTTTGTTTGTTTTGGTTCCATTCAGACATTTCTGGTTTTGAATGAATATCCCCAAATCCACATTTATAAAATGAAGTAAGGCTGTTTTTTGTTCCATTTTCTTCCTTCCTTTCTAACCTCTACTTGTTTTTT
This sequence comes from Microtus oregoni, assembly GCF_018167655.1. Classification (NCBI taxonomy): domain Eukaryota; kingdom Metazoa; phylum Chordata; class Mammalia; order Rodentia; family Cricetidae; genus Microtus; species Microtus oregoni. Next base: position 10,749 of record NW_024544385.1, on the reverse strand, counting down.
TGTTTTTTGTTTTTGTTTTGTTTTTTTAACTGTTCTGCTTTTATTTGAAGATTTAACACATACAGATTCATGTAACCTTTATGCTGATCAGGAGGCAGGAAAGTTCTGTCACCTCAAGGAACTCAATGCAAACCCACTGTTATCACATCCTGGGCTGTAATCTCTTTTTGAGAATGCCATTAATAAAATTGTCCACATATAACCTTTGCAGTTTGATTCCTTCACTCCTGAGTATCTGTGAGATGTGTCTATTGATTACATCAATACCCATCATCTAATAGAGAATTAAAAGAATTATTGGAGGTAATGAAGCAAATGGACTTAACAGACATCTATAGAACATTCTACCCAAATAGGAAAGAATATACCTTCTTCTCTGCAGCTCATGGAACCTTCTCAAAAATTGACCACATACTCGGAAGCAAAGGAAACCTCCACAGATACAAAAAAATATCAGTGTCCACCTGTGTCTTATCAGATCACCACGGATTAAAGTTAGAAGGCATCAACCACACTACCCCCAAAAAACCGACAAACTCATGGAAACTGAACAGTCAACTACTGAATCACACCTGGGTCAAGGAAGAAATCAAGAAAGAAATTAAAGTCATCCTCTACTTGTTTTAAAAAATAAAGTGACATTCAGTTTCTTCTTGGACAGTAACTGAGAGGAATATTCATATATTTAAAAAAGTGATTTCAAACGATCTCCAAATTGGTTATACCAACTTAAATTCTCACTAACTTCACAAAATTCAGTTTACCCAAATTCTCACCAGCACTTGATAATGACTCTTTCTGTTATTCTATTCATTATATGTCCATTTATGGTTTTAATTGGAATTTTAATCATTAAAAATAAATTTGAATGTTTTTTCATAGTTAATTTTTTAATTCAAATTTCAAATTCAAATAATTCATTATCCAATGGAAAATGATAACTTTCTTTTATATATAAAACTCAGATTTAAATTTCTAATTTTTACATTTATTTTTAAATAAGATGTGGATTTAACATATGCAAAATTTATTTTATGATATTTATTAATTTATTAATTTGACATATATAGATAAAATTTTACATGTTTAATCTTATTATATATGAAAATAAAGAATTGGAATGTTGTAGAACTAGAATAATTGAGGAATTTTACCCTTAGAAAATTAATTAGTCTTAGAAACTTTAAAATATTTTTCTACTCACTTACCTTATTTCACTATTATCTATAGATCAATTACCAAGTTTCCATTAAAATACATAGTATGTCATTACTTAGAAACATTACTGGCATTCATTTCTTGTCACTACTATCAGGACTATTCATTGTCAATAAATGACTTTAATCATATCACACCTTTGAGAAAACCTACTTAATAAAAAAATTAGAAAACTTTTAGAACAAAATCTCTAAATTGATACTGGATAATATATAGGCATAATATGGAAATTTTCCCTTTATTCATTAAGTGTATGGGTGCAAATAAATGTTAGTCTCCTATACATATAACAATATATCTTTAAGTTAACCACTATGATGTTTAATGAGAACATTAAAAGTCCTTTGGTGAGCTCCCATTAGATCAGTCCCACCGTCTCCGTGGATGGATTTACCACTCGAGGTCCTGACTTCTTTCCTCATGTTCTCCCTTCTTCTGCTCTTCATCTGGGCTTTGGGAGCTCAGTCCAGTGCTCCAATGTGAGTCTCTGTCTCTATCTCCATCCCTCTCCAGATGAAGGATCTATGGTGATATTCAAGATATTCATCAGTGTGTCTATGGGAGAAGGCCAGTTCAGGCACCCTCTCCTCTGCTGCCCAGGGACCTAGTTGGGGAAATCCCCTTGGACACCTGGGAACCCCTCTAGAGCTAAGACTCTAGCCAACCCTAAAATGGCTCCCTTGGTTAGGATAACTTCTTCCCTGCTCCCAAATCCACCCTTCATCCATCTCAATTATCCCATTCCCCCAAGATCCCCCCAATCCTCCCCTTCTTCCTTCTCTTTCCCCATCTCCCCTACCTCCCAATCCACCCCAACCCCCCTGCTCCCAACTTTTGCCCAGTGATCTTGTCAACTTCCAGTATCCAGGAGGATAACTATATGTTTTTCTTTGGGTTCACCTTCTTATTTAGGATCACCAACTATAGGCTCAATGTCCTTTATTTATGGATAGAATCTGCTTATGAGTGAATACATACCACATTCCTCTTTTTTAGGTCTGGGTTAGCTCTCTCAGGATAGTGTTTTCAATTTCCATCCATTTGCATGCAAAATTCAAGATGTCATTTTTTTTTTACCGCTGAATAGAACTCTAAAGTATATATATATGCCATGCCTGCTGTATTCATTCTTCTATTGAGAGGCACCTAGGTTGTTTCCAGGTTCTGCCTATTAGAAATAGTGCTGCTATGAACATAGTTGAACAAATGCTCTTGTGGAGTTGCTGGATCCTGAGGTAGGTTGAGTCGCAGTTTCCTGAGAAACTGCCACACTGATTCCCAAAGTGGTTGCACAAGTTTGCAGTCCCACCAAAAATGGAACTCACCAAGGCAAGCTGGACTGGGTCTGAACAAGCATATGATCAAACCGGACTCTCTGAATGGGGCTAACAGTGAGGGCGAACTGAGAAGCCGATGGTAATGACACTGAATTTTGATCCTACTGCATGTACTGGCTTTTTGGGAGCCTAGTCTGTTTGGATGCTCACCTTCCTAGACCTGGATAGGGGGGGGGGGGCTTGTACTTCCCACAAGGCAGGGCATCCTGACTTCTCTTAGGACTGGAGAGCAATGGGGGAGGGAAAGGGAGGATGTGGAAATGTTAAATAAATAAATTAAAAAAAAAGGAAAAAAAAGTCCTTTGGATAGGAAAAAATGTGAACATAACGACAATGATGGTAGGCAGAGGCTGCTTGCTTGTTTCCCGGCCGCTCAGACCCGAATAATCACACAATCACTATATTAATTATAACACTGTTCGTCCAATGACTCAGGAACATTTCTAGCTAGCTCTTACATCTTGAATTTACTCATGTCTACTAATCTATGTATCACACAAGGCTGTGGCTTAATGGTAAGAATCCAGCGTCTTTCTCCTTCAGCAGCTGCATGGTGTCTCTTTGACTCTGCTCACTCTCTTTCTACATCTCTGTTCAGATTTTCTGCTTGATTTTACTCTGCTAAAACATGCCCAAAATAGCTTCTTTATTAACCAGTGGTAATAAAACATAATCACAGCATACAGAGGGGAATCCCCCATCATCTCCCCTTTTCTGTTTAAATAAAAGGAAAGTTTTAACTTTAACATAGAAAAATCACATACACAAACAGTTATCAAGCAAGAATTATAGTTACAATATTTAGCCTGTTTACATATAACAAATTAAAAAAATACTCTATAATCTATCCTATCTTTGTGAGTCTAAAGTTTTATATTTAATTGTTCTTTTATCATTAACTATGGAAAACTATAACTATCTGTCTTCAATCCTCCAAAGACCCCACAAGGATATAATATTACCTAAGTAAACAAGAAGTGTATTGTAAGCAACTTCTAAAACTCTAGAATTGACAGAGACATCTTGTTGCTTGGACAGTCACCCAAAGTTCTTCTGTAATGTTAGGGCATCCATCTTCAACCTACAGGCCCATAGTATCCAGCATACTTTTCCATGAAGCAGGATACTTGAAGATGTGTTCTTTCTTGTAAGGACAAAGTTCATCAGTTGCTTTCTTCTGTGTCATTCAGAATGTCTAGCAGACACTTTCATTAAGTAGGAACCCTGAAAAACCATCCCATATTTTAGAAAATTTAGCAGTCACATTTATGTGGGTTCTGCATATCCAGTTCATACAGCGTACCATCAAGCAATCCAGACAAGAGTAGGTTCTTGCCCAAATGGCTAGCCTTGTAACAATGAAGGCAAATTCCATAACAAGTTCCTTAAATACTCATCAACTTCTCTGAAGTAATTGATGCTGCCAGATGTAGAAATGACTCACTGTTGAGAAAAGTTTAAGTCCTTAAAATATTTTAAATGCCATATTCTGTGGTTCTTTGAAAGGGCTGAAGAATTCCTATCCACCTGAAATATATCTCTGTACATCTAGAAAACCTAACTAACATGACTACAGTTTGACTTTTATATATGATCATCTATTAATACACATAATACCTTAAACAAGAGTAGAAATACATATACACAGTATAACAAAATCAGCCTTAATTATGTATTAACAGACCAAGATCCATACCAATGCAAAGTATTCATCTTTATATCATATCCCCCTTATTGTATATTTTATATATTTACTATGATCATAAATCACTTATAATCAAGCCCCTTTAAATGAAAAAATAATATATTTTTTCATAAATAATTTGGGAACATGGGCAAAGTTTTTTCCAAACTGTTTCTGCTTGTGGGCAAAGTATTTTATGGTTCATGGAGACCCTTTGTGGGATCTTGTTCCATCAAACCACATTAGCCAGGAAGCATTCCACAGGTTCTCATCCTCTGTGGGAACAAAAGCAAAATCTCTTTCCTATGCAACATTTACTTAGAACCAAATTGTAAAGTCAAGATACCTTTATGTTGGTTTAACATAGCAGTCCCGAGAATCAAATGTCTCTTTGCAGTCAAAAAATTCAAACGAAACACAATAATATACATAATCTAGACTTTTCTGTATATCATCCATCTTTGAATGACTAATTTTTCTTTACACCTTTAATCTATGACTGTCTGTACTCTTTTATATAACTTTTACTATTTCTTTAAAGACTTTTATTTTTTAAACTATTTCTTTTTATAACTATCTATACACTTTTTCTCCTCTCTCCCAAGCCATGATACTTTTTTTTAAACACACTGTGTCTCATTTAGATGTCTTTTATATCTGAATTTGTCCTATTGTATATCTGAAATCCTTTCTGACAAGGAACATTTTAAAATGGTAAGCAGCATGGTTGAAGCAGCCCTGAATGTTGACTCCACCTCTCTTGGCCTTTCAATATGACAGAGGTAAGTTTACCCCCAGCTCTGGGACTGCTGGGTGGAAGCTGTGCTCATCACCTCAATTCTGGGAAGCACAGCATAAACCCTTTTTGTCTGAAGAAAAGGTAAATCTGCCATGCAGCATGCTGCAAGGCATGAAAATATCTCTGTGTATGGTGGCAGGAATCCTCCATGCTCTCCTGCTTGTACATGCCTAGCAGACCTGATCCGGCAAGTTGCTTAAGCAGAGAGTGCTGAGGGTGGTGGGCTCTCAGCTATTTTCCTCCTAATCCTGAGCAGATGGACAAGAACCCGGACCCGAAGTGGGTGACGGGCCATGCTATCTAGTTAGCCCAAGTTGATAGGGCAACATTTGTAAGTGGAAACTGCTCTTTCTTTCCTGGCTGTCCAGACCCGAATAATCACACAGAAACTATATGAATTATAACACAACTTGGCCAATAGCTTAGGCATATATCTGGCTAACTCTTATATCTTTAAATAAACCATTTCTATTATTCTGTGTATCACCACCAGGCTGTGACTTACTGGTAAAGATTGGGCATTTGTTTGACTCTGCCTCCTCTCTTTCTATATCTTTGTCTGGATTTTCTGCCTGGTTTTACTCTGCTAAGCCATCTCTTATGCCTGGCTATATGCTGCCTTACTATAAACTGAAACAACGTCTTTAATAACCAATGGTAATCAAACATATTCTTAGCATACAGAGGGGAATCAAGCATCAAATGACCTCAATATTTAATTCTACGAATCATTATTCAGGGTTTTTATAACATGAACAAGGTATGGTAGTGGACACCTGTAATCTCAGCAATCACAGGACTGAAACTGGTGAAGCCAAAATTTGATAGCCATCTAGATTACATGGTGAGCTCAAGGCCTGCCTGAGTTTTGTAAGAGACACTATCAGACAAAGAAACAAACTCTACCAAAGGTAGTTTTATCTGTATCCCAAACTAGTATATCTATAGACTGATTTTCATGTTATAATCATAATAGTAAATCATCAAGATTAAGATATGCTAAATATGTTGTTCTAGTCCTACATGAACATTTTCATTTAAGCAACCATTGAGGAGGTGAAGTATATTTTTGAGTTAGTCTAGAAACTAACTTACAGCTGTCTGATAAAGCTCCCTTAAACAGAATGACACTTGCCTTGATATTGTTTAACTTTGGTTTTATCTTGGCTAAATGAGTGTATAATTTGAGCACTTATATCTATGTATTTTTGTGTCTGTAAAATTAACAGTCCCAAAATACAGGTTACACAAAATTCAAAGAGGAAGAAATGAGGTGGTGGTAGGGCTTACAGTAGTGAAGAAGAAAGGTTTGCAAAAGAATTGCAGAAGGCCAACAAAATGTTATGCACTGCTTGGTAAACAACACAAAAGGCAGAGAAAATTTTGCATAAATTTCCAATTCAACATTTTTCTTTACTTTTTGTGGTGGTTTTTATTATGTATGGCCCACAAAGTCTCATTTGTTTGAAAGCTTTTTCACCAGGGAATTTGGCTATTTTTTAATTGATTTTATTGAGCTATCCATTTTTCTCTCTGTTCCCTTCCCTTCATCTCCCCTCCCCTTCAACCCTCTGCTACTATTAGGAGGTGTGGCCGTGTTCAAAAAGGTGTGGCCTGTTGGAGGAAGTATGTAACTGGGAGTGGGCATTAACGTTTCAAATGCTCAAGTTAAGCCCAATGTCTCTCTTTTCCTGATCCCTGCTGATAGAGATGTAAAACTTAGCTATTCTCCAGCACCATGCTTGAGTGAGTGATACCATGCTTCCCATAATGATGATAATGGAATAATTCACTGAGGCTATAAGCCTTTTAAAGTGTTGCCATGGTCATGGTGTCTTCTCTTTGTAACAACAGAACACTGACTAAGAAATTGTCTATTTTCAATTTTTTATTTGAAATTTATATATTTAACCAAGATTCTCTATAGAGGACTGAATAAGAATGGGATAAAACCGGACTCTCTGAACATGGTGGACAATTAGGGCTAATGAGAAGCCAAGGACAATGGCACTGGGTTTCGATCCTGCTGCATGAACTGGCTTTGTGGGAGCCTCACCTGTTTGGATGCTCATCTTTCTGGACCTGGATTGAGGGGGGAGGACGTTGGACTTCCCACAGGGCAGGGAATCCGGACTGCCCTTCAGATTCAAGAGGGAGGGGTAATGGAGTGGGGGGAGGGGGAGAGGACTGAGGGGAAGGGGAGAAGAGTGGGAGGAGGGGGAGGGAAATGGGAGGTGGGGAGGAGGCAGAAATTTTTTCAACAAAAAAATAAAGAAAGAAAGAATAAATTTAATTGCTTAGAGGTGTTTATTGCCTTTGCATTACATACTTAGAATATATTTTGTTGTCGTATTTCTACAGAACTTTTGTCAGTTAGATATGTTTCACAGTGACAGTGTAGCAAATGAGTAAGATAATAAATCCATGTTTACACTTTGGACAAACTATCTTTTGTCCTACAAAAGTCTGACTTTCTATTACTACATCAAGAAAGTAATGTGCTGCCAGGTATGGTGGAACGAATTTGCAATACGGAATCAGCAAAATTAGTTGTTGAAGATCAGCCTTGACAACATGAGGCCATGTCTCATAAATAAATAAGCAAAGAGATAAATGGTATGAAAGACACAGGAAGAATGTAACTGTGTTTTCCTTAAGAAACTAGGCAGATCCAGTATTTATCTAGTGAGATCTTTGCATTATTCCCACCGAAATAATAACTAGATTATAAATTCCCTCATGGAATGACTATGACATTGTAACTTGCCTAATATATATTTCATTCAAAGTACATTGAGTTACTTGTATTCGTTGAATATGGTGTAGCTTTTCTTGCTAGAAATTCTTATGGTACCAAGCTAGTCTTTGTGGCAGATAAATTATATGTAGATACATTGAAGTAAATTTTAGCATCAGAGTTATATTCAGGCTACTCCTTAAGCAATATTACACGGTTCTGCTTGAAAAGGTCACGATACTGTTTAGAAAAGAACAAGTAGTTCAGTGAGTCTATAAGCCTTTTAAAGTTTAGGGGACCATAGCTCCCCTAAATTAACTAATAGATTCCGGAAATAGGAATGTTAGCTGTGAGTGGGCTGTGGTGGTACCCGTATTTATTCTCAGCACTAGGGAGACAGAGGAAGGCAGATCTCTGGGACCTTGAGAGGTCAGTCTGGTCTTTATATGAGTTCCAGGACAGCAAGATCTACACAGAGAAATGCTGTTTCAAGAATAAATAAATAAATTAGAATGTCAGTTGCAATTAATCCTTTAAGCCAATGAGTTGTTATGTCTATAGCCCAAAAATGTTTCAACTGCTTATGTAACAAATAGCAACAATTTGAAAGCAATTCACAGACGATGACAATACATGTTACATATTCAGACTGAATCTAACGAGCTACCATAGATACACAGAATTGATATGACTTGTAATTTTTCAAATATCAACCCTCATTGGAACTCTTGTGGTATTTAAGATCTTATTGTTATCATTTATTTAAAAACGGCAGGAAGGAGTCACACCATACAACAAGGCACTCATGAGAATTTTATATGAAAAAGAGAGAGAAGAGGGCAGAGAGGGGGTTCAGAAACCAATCTCCGGAGATAAGAACAGGAGAGGAGAAAAAGAAAGAGAGAAAGAGGGGGGAGAAAGAAAAAATTCGATGGGAGGTGGGCAAGGCCCACCTTTTAAAAGGGAACGTAGTGTATGTGTAAAATAGGTACTCTTAGTGGCTGCAGCTGGGACATATTCTGTCAGGACCCCAAGGGAAGGCCAGCACAGATGCCTGAATTCTAACATTCCTCCCTTTTGTTTATCATAAAAGACAAGGAATTAGAAAGGAGTAGCACATGAGGCAAGGATGAGGAAGCCGTGATCTCAAGACTGTTTCTGGCTGACTTGGGAAATGTCTATCATCTTTTGGGAACCTGAGAAAGCTGGGGGTACTGTCCACATCCTTGGGTAGCTGGCTGCTGCACTTCACTGTCCATGATTTAAGGGACCGTTCGGTGCCTCTTGGAACTGGAAGGATGCTGTTGGAGGTGAACTCAAATCAATTACCTGGAACACACTAGAACTGACAGTACCTGTTCCTTTTTCATCCCCATTGCATCACGTTAACGCCCTCTTTCTAGTCGACATACCAGGAGACACAGGTGGTTAATTTCTGATGGCAGTCAATAGTAAAAAGTGAAACAGAAAAAAAAATTGCACTAAACTAGTATGACTGTCTCCTGAGGAAGGCAAGGAAATGTGATGGGAAAGATCACCAGGTCGAAATGGAAACAGAAATTGAGTAAAAGAAAGTGAGAACCAGTGTGTGCCGAGCAAGAGGAAGTTGACTTCCTCAGTCTCGCATATTGCAGCAAACAAACAGGACAATTATAAAGGGAGAACAGATAGAAGAAAAAAGAAAGTGGAGAACTCTTTCTCAGTTTCCCGATTGCCTGATCCAGGGAATACTGAAGCCAAATTTGATTTGAAAGGAGTGGTCAGTTGGTCTCTAAAAGGCATTCCAAAAGGGAGTAAAGTGCTACAGACACTAACAAAGTTCCCATGAGTGTCATAGAGAAGACCCAGGGGCTGTAATTCATCGGGGTCCCCGGAATTCAGAGAGGATCACACTAAGTAGGCACAGTCTGTCCCATGCATTATCACACAGGAATAGGGGCCAATGGCTCTGAGTCAGACAGAGACATAGTTGCCTGGAGCCGGGGACTTTGAGAAAAGCCAGAAGGCAAAGAGAAGACTGTCTTCAAGAAATGAAACCTCACATCCAGGGGAATGGTCAGATGCATGTAACCCTACCAGAGACCCAATTGCCAGTATTGAATGGAAGACAAAGCTGGCAGTAAATGAGAAAGCAGAATTGTTGCAGGTGGAAGAGAGCAGTTCTGTTGGGTAGAGCAGGTGATTAGGGTCCCAGCATAAAATGTTTGGTGGACCCTGCCACTGAGCAAACATGCTGCATGCATCAGGTCTACTGAGGGAGAGGGAATGCAGAAGAATGAAAGGGTGATACCTCTTTCCATTTATCAGATCTCTGGCAGAATGTTGCAAAGATTCCATAAAATATTGGGTTATAGAGTGCAGGAAAGCAGCCATTTGGATTGGTCTGACTGAAAAAGTAGATGCACTTCCCATGAGTGAGGTAGAGAAATAAGATCCAAATGTCTGCAATTCTTAGCATCCCAAGAATTCAGAGTATCAGAATAAGTAGTCACAGGTTGTCCCATGCATCATCACGCAAAGAGAGCTCTGAGCCTGAGAGAGCCATGTTTGCCTGGTACCAGGAAATGACAAGGCCAAAAGGTAGGAAACCATGCCTGAGAGAAGAGAAATGGATCACTCATGGGAAATAGTCAGAGGTGAAGAAGAAGGGGGCTCACCAATCATGTTGATGTTGGATGGAGGGTCCCAGTGCTCTGTTAATTGGAGCAGTGAGGCTGTCGTATGTGGACCAGGTTCTAGGGTCCCGGTGTACCTCAGGACTCCAGGAGAGCCTACCCAGTCCCAAAGCACCAATGGTGTGTATATAAAAATGACTGGAAGAACTCACACCATATAATAGAGCTCACATGGAAGGTTTATTGGAAAAGAGAAAAAAGGCAGAAAAGGTGACAGAGAGAGTGCAGAGAGGGGCACAGAGACGGATCCCTGGGCACAAGAGTGACAGAAGAGAAAGGGGGGATAGGCAAGGCGCACC